>NW_022262790.1:117500-139299 GCF_002021735.2 Oncorhynchus kisutch
AAACTAATTAAAAGTGCCAGACCAAAATGGCTACAGGGTTTTAAAAGGGGAAAACAAAATAAAAAGTAGAGTGAATCACGTCTGAGGGCCCAGGCAAAGGCCCCAAACGTGGAAGTCTGAGGGGGTGAAGAAACCACACTCCCATTCAAATAGACTCCACGTGAATATTTCCACCCACTATGTGGACACAGACACACACACTCCCATCCAGACTGCAAACACATTGCAAAACAGCTGACGTTGGAGCTGGTTGACCTTGAACCAGAAAGCACGCTCTCTCTTGCATTTCACCCGGCCCATATTTTGCTCCGGCTGCCAGCGAGCTTCACCATCTATAGAAGTCCAACGGCGCTGGTCGCCTTCCCATCAGCTATTTTAAGCAACCTCTCCACCCCTAGCCTTCCACCTCCTACCCCTCTCTGCCTTCCACCTCCTCTCTGCCTTCCACCTCCTCTCTGACCTCTCCCTCCTACCCCTCTCTGCCCTCTCCCTCCTACCCCTCTCTGCCCTCTCCCTCCTACCCCTCTCTGCCCTCTCCCTCCTACCCCTCTCTGCCCTCTCCCTCCTACCCCTCTCTGCCCTCCACCGCCTACCCCTCTCTGCCCTCCACCGCCTACCCCTCTCTGCCCTCCACCGCCTACCCCTCTCTGCCCTCCACCGCCTACCCCTCTCTGCCCTCCACCTCCTACCCCTCTCTGCCCTCTCCCTCCGTATGTCTGGGAGATCCTCTAACCAGAGGAGCAGCGACAGCAGGAGGCAGGATCATTATCATTATGTAATGTGATGTTAGGGTAGACCTGTGCAATTCTCTCATGGCCAGGCCCAGAGGTTTACCAGGGAGAATAATCTGTAGCAGTCCTTGCCTTGTCAGGAAACCACTTCCACAACCATTCCCTGGGGGATAGTGGTCATGGTGGCAGATTGGAAGCAACCAAAGTATTGAATCATATGATTAGGCAGGCCAATAGGTCTAGCCAATGGGAAAGGCCAAAACATTCCCTGGATCCACATACTGGTAAAGACTACGCTGTTCAACATTGAGAGAGCCAAGGGCCTGTTCAACATTGAGAGAGCCAAGGGCCTGTTCAACATTGAGAGAGCCAAGGGACTGTTCAACATTGAGAGAGCCAAGGGCCTGTTCAACATTGAGAGAGCCAAGGGCCTGTTCAACATTGAGAGAGCCAAGGGCCTGTTCAACATTGAGAGAGCCAAGGGTCTGTTCAACATTGAGAGAGCCAAGGGCCTGTTCAACATTGAGAGAGCCAAGGGCCTGTTCAACATTGAGAGAGCCAAGGGCCTGTTCAACATTGAGAGAGCCAAGGGCCTGTTCAACATTGAGAGAGCCAAGGGCCTGTTCAACATTGAGAGAGCCAAGGGCCTGTTCAACATTGAGAGAGCCAAGGGCCTGTTAAACATTGAGAGAGCCAAGGGACTGTTCAGTATAGTATAAACATCTGCAGTATAGCCCGGTACAGAACGGGTCTGACAGTATAAACATCTGCAGTATACCCCGGTACAGAACGGGTCTGACAGTATAAACATCTACAGTATACCCCGGTACAGAACGGGTCTGACAGTATAAACATCTGCAGTATACCCCAGTACAGAACGGGTCTGACAGTATAAACATCTACAGTATACCCCGGTACAGAACGGGTCTGACAGTATAAACATCTACAGTATACCCCGGTACAGAACGGGTCTGACAGTATAAACATCTGCAGTATACCCCGGTACAGAACGGGTCTGACAGTATAAACATCTACAGTATACCCAGGTACAGAACGGGTCTGACAGTATAAACATCTGCAGTATACCCCGGTACAGAACGGGTCTGACAGTATAAACATCTGCAGTATACCCCGGTACAGAACGGGTCTGACAGTATAAACATCTACAGTATACCCCGGTACAGAACGGGTCTGACAGTATAAACATCTGCAGTATACCCCGGTACAGAACGGGTCTGACAGTATAAACATCTACAGTATACCCCGGTACAGAACCGGTCTGACAGTATAAACATCAGGATACAGACCAACAGTTCCCTTTTCTATTTCAAACAACCTGGATGCAGTGAAGGAGGGAAAGTCCACTAAAAGTCATCAATTGATTTTGGGGGAATTGTAAACGGCAAACTGCATGTTGAGGGGAACTTTCTCCATTTGTTCAACTGAATTAATATTGTGCTTTGTTCGTGGCATACATGATATCACTGCCCCGCTTGCCTTGTGAAATGACATCCCCCATTAGGTTGAATAGAAATCTTCATTAAGTCAGCTCTTCAGACACAAAGTACCACTGGTGGGCGAGGCTTATCATTCTGTGTAATCCTCCATTGACAGTAGGCAATATACTGCTCTAAAATGTTATCTGAAGATAAAATGGCTGGTGAGAAGGACTTGGCGACCTGTGCTTTTGATGGGTTGAACTGGCAAATGGAGGAGAGAGCAGCTGCACACTGTATTTAACTTCCTGCCAAAAGTCACTAAAGTACAGTGTAGGGCTACAGTGAGACGTTTCTATTTTGAGACACTTCCTCAAATATGGTGCATTTACCAGAAGTGAGTGAAAGGAGGCCTGTGTGTGTTAGGGTGTGTGTGTGTGTGTGTGTGTGTGTGTTAGGGTGTGTGTGTCAGGCTGGGTTGTGTGTGTGTGTCAGGCTGGGTTGTGTGTGTGTGTGTCAGGCTGGGTTGTGTGTGTGTGTGTCAGGCTGGGTTGTGTGTGTGTGTGTGTGTGTGTGTGTGTGTGTGTGTGTCAGGCTGGGTTGTGTGTGTGTGTGTCAGGCTGGGTTGTGTGTGTGTGTGTCAGGCTGGGTTGTGTGTGTTAGGGTGTGTGTATCAGAGAGCAGAGAGATGAGCTGAAGCCAGAGGATGTTGTGGGAGACTCTTCTGCAGCTGACATGCACACCAAGAGAGTCAACCAGACTGAACTATCAGACTAGAGAAAGCAGATATGGTCATCAAAGTGGTAATGTACTGCAAACTCATTTCTCTTCAGTACACACATCTGGATATAGCTTGAGCATTCTTGTTTAAATGATTCATTCAAGAGATGTCTCCCCTGAACACAGAAATACACACACCTGTCAACAAACTTAGACCTATTCTGTAACTAAACTCCTAATGTTTAGCCTGCTACTGTTGGACAACTAGAGGGAAGACAAATGACAGACCATGAGAGATCATCACTCCTTTTTATTACATACACGTTGCTGCAGCTTCCCCATTCATACTGAACTGCTATGAACTCTGTATGAATGGCTACTAAAGCATAGGACTACATTACCCACAAAACCTCACATTCACGTATGACTGTGAATTAAACACATTTTTCTTTATTTGTGTACGGCTCTTTATCATTTGTGAAATTGTAAAGTTCTGCGGTGCTGTATGATGAATTAGACCGTTCATTTCTCTCATAACACCGTCCTTAAACCTGTGTCAAACAAAGAGCTGTGGGACTGCAGCCAAAGTACGATACCACACCTACAGAGAAGCAGCAGTAACAGGCCTAGGCTACACAGAGATACCACACCTACAGAGAAGCAGCAGTAACAGGCCTAGGCTGCACAGAGATACCACACCTACAGAGAAGTAGCAGTAACAGGCCTAGGCTGCACAGAGATACCACACCTACAGAGAAGCAGCAGTAACAGGCCTAGGCTACACAGAGATACCACACCTACAGAGAAGCAGCAGTAACAGGCCTAGGCTGCACAGAGATACCACACCTACAGAGAAGCAGCAGTAACAGGCCTAGGCTGCACAGAGATACCACACCTACAGAGAAGCAGCAGTAACAGGCCTAGGCTGCACAGAGATACCACACCTACAGAGAAGCAGCAGTAACAGGCCTAGGCTGCACAGAGATACCACACCTACAGAGAAGCAGCAGTAACAGGCCTAGGCTGCACAGAGATGCCATTTGAATAATCAAGTCATCTATGACAAGCATGCGGTTTTCTAGTGTTCTGAAGAACGCCAGTCAGGTCAATGCAACTAATCTCACCTTAGTGAGCAGGAATCTACAGACACTGCATACAGAGAGGGAAATGGACAACCCAGAACCAAGTCTCCCATTTTAATATGTTCAGGCAGCATGAATTATTCTAATTAAATGTAAATCCCCCTGTACTAAGACATGTAGCTGCCGTGTGACAGTCATTCTACAGTACCTTCCCTTTTCCACCAACCCAAACATTACTAAGAGACGAGGCCACATCTAAATGACATAACAGCCTAATACTGTCCTAATACTGTCCTAATACTGTCCTAATACTGTCCTAATACTGTCCTAATACTGTCCTAATACTGTCCTAATACTGTCCTAATACTGTCCTCTCTTAGGAAGTGTTTCTTTTTGTTGTTGTTGTGACTGACTCAAAAACTACGAAACAGAATCAACTCACAGAATAGGCTGCAACAAGCAAATAGGCTCATTTGAAATAAATGTGGCAGTCTTTTCTTTTGAAACGTCTGAGAACCAAACAGAAGGTCTCGCCGTCTCTGAGATGATACCACAGAACATGATTAGGCTACGTGATACTGGCACTGACAGACGAGCCGATGGTGTTCACTTCCACGAGAGCAGTTCCAGGAACTGCCTTTAGCTGACGAACAGCATCCATCTGTTCCCTATGGATACAACTTAGCTGAACATTTTAAAGAGGCCTGTTCAGCCTTTCTCCGATCGATTCACCTCACTTTCGGTTTGAACTTGCAACGCGTAATTGAATGAGATACCATCAAAATTCCATCCTCTGTTCATACATCAAACTAAATCGCCCATCAGTTCATTAGACAAAGAGAGAAACCTCAAATTCCCAAGTAATAACACTACTATTTAAAAGGCTCGCTTTAGAGTCTAAACCAGTCCAAAGAGAGGTACTCACCGGACACTAAGACATAACATTAGGAGTACAAACTAATCCCCGACTCCTTCCATCTCACTTAGAGGAATTAAACCGCTCACTCAGCCAGTGACTACCATTAATCAAACGAGGGCAGGGGAGACTCTCAAAGATGAGATCCACGGCTTTCAGCACAATTTACCACCCAATATGTCCTCGCATACGTGGTCTGCTGGCCTGGCACCTCACATGAATTATGCATTCAGCTAGCCCAACAGTCATTCCTCAGATGATCAGGCCCAGTGAATTGTGAGGAGACAAACTTTCCTCAGTAAGAGATCAATGACGTCATCACTTTTAGTCATGTGTACAGGGCCTATAAAAATGAGAATCATACCACAGAACGTCTGGCAACACCACCCCTGTGACAAATGCAGAAATTGAAGATGGAAGATGAGAGAGTTGTTATATAACATGAAAAGTCAGTCAGCACATCACAGGCCCAGGAGACTTGAGAGGGAGGCTACACTTACTGGAGTCTCATTACTGACTCTGCACACTCCACCCCACAGTCTGGTTTATACAGACGCACCGCTTTCCAGGAAGTAGTATTGTAGTTACATTTTTGTAGTCTTTTTTTAAATGGTTTTCAAATGGGCAAAAAACGAAGCGGAATGGTCTTTAACATAACTTCATAAAAGGCATCTGGCAGAAGTAAATTCCACAAACACTAAATATCATTTTCTATATATACTGTATGTTAAATGACTGCGTTGTGATGAATGTGATGATATCGTCACCAAGCCCATTCAAAAGGTTGACCTGGGGCATCATCACTTGCACAACGTTTTCAGAAGTCAAAAGTGGCAGTTGATGTTCAAAATGAAATGACTGACCGGAGTCAACACCAATCAGATATCAACAGGGAGGGTCTCAAAGACAACTGCCTGGAGTAGGATGATGGGCTCTGCTTTTGAGGGCAGGGGAGGAGCTTACTGGGGAACCAATTGCATCACCTTAACAGCCAAATGCAAAGTAATGCCGCACAGACAACTGGAGTCTAGTCCAGGGCAGTAAGATGCTGGTATGGGCTCAGACAGACTGTGTCATCAGATTTAATCAGAGAGGGAGCAGCAGGGGCATGTGGGGATTAGGCGCCCACACCTACGTAACGACAACATATTATCTACCAGGTGCCAAGTCTGCAATACAGACAACAAGTACAGTATACTCCAACTCCCATGGGGCTTTAGGAAAATGTATCAAACTCTGGAAGCACGCATGTATGTTCCCTAAAAACCTGGAAGCTCTGTGTGTTTAGAGCAGGATACACAGCAGGGGTGTATTCATTATGTCGTGCAAAAGAAAATGTTTATTGTTTAAGAACAAAACAGAAGCAAGCACAGCAAACGGAATAAAACGGGGAGGGACATACCAGAATTTGTCCAATAGAAACTCTAGTTTTCGTTGCAAAACGTTTTTTTTGTTGTTTGGAGTAAACTAAATGCAACAGAATCCGTGTAATGAATACACCCTAGAGCTCTCCAAGATTCCCCTGGACATTCCTGACATTTTCACCAAGGGAAAAGCTGACAGACTGTTGATCTCTGGGACACAAACAGACACTGCTGTCTGGCTGCCCCGGTTCCTCTGGATACCAGGTGTGTCAGTGGACTTGAGTTACTGTGCTGTGGATGGGCTTGTTGTGGCTCTATTGAATTACCAGACAACGATGCTGGACACTGTACCAGACAGACAAACTACTCTGAACTGACGATAGGTCTACAACATGCTATATCTATAGGGTGTGTGAGTGTTGGTGTGTGTGGTGTTGACTTCAAGCCTCTCCAACATGCCTTGAGAAGACATGCAGCAAAAAGTTGGAATTGGAATGAGATGACGCACATGAATTTGAGCCGTGTGAGTCAGTCCCTAGTGGCTGACCTCGTCTCTGTGAGAGCCAGCAGAAGACCCAGGGCTGGGAAAGATACACGGGATGAGGGGATTTTAAAGTGAAAATTAAAATACGCACAGGACTTCATGTCTCTGTTGTGGCACAGACACACTCAATTGAAACGTTACTTTTATGCTGTCACTTTTACAACGGCTTGCAAAAATGACAGCCTCCTTCTTGGGTGTTGGTCTGTTCAATAAACATGTCAAATAGCAAACCACTAGCAAACCAGACAACAGAGAAGCCTAGCCTGTGTTAGGCCCACTTACTGAGGACATGGCTGCAGTGCCCACGGGCCCATTCTCTCCCCCTCCTCCCCCCAGAACCAGAGCAGAGACTTTAATTAGAACTGGGTAATTAGAAACATCCATCCTCGTGCAGTAAGGCTGCCTGATGATGCTCTTCTGAGGCAGTGGAAAACAGGAGAGCTGCCAGGTCCTCCACCAGGCAGACCTGTGCTACCACAACAAGGAGAAAAGAATAGGCTGCTACTTCTTCTACCTCACAGACCACAGTGGATGAATTGAAGGAGAAACCCAGTCTGTGATACTCAGGCCTTTTCAGGTTCAGTAAAAAGGTGCTTCCTAAACCGACTGGATTCAGCATTAAAGCCTTCATCACCACCACAGAACAGGATCTGGTACCAGAGCAGCCGGAAGCTCACGGTGGCTAATGCAAGACATTATATGGTGCAGCCAGCTATGATAGAACCATTACAGTCATTAAATTAGAACGACATTTTACAAGACAGAGCTCTGTGCTGTTTAACAGTCAAACCATCCCCCCTATATATAATGTATGTGAATCACTAAATAGGCCTAGCTGCCCCTATGAGATGTTCTGAGAGACAGTACAGTGCTTTCTATTTAAGGAGAACAAATGTATTTTCCGGTCACAAAAACAAGTCATCCTGCGTGTTCTTCCTCCGACGAGACCTCTCAGGAACTGAGTACTGAATGGGGCTTCACTAAACATCCTCCTCCTCACACAAACAGCCTGCCAGCACAGCAGCTACGAGGTAGAACCCACAGACCACTGACTGACACAACCCATTACGTAACAGTTCATATCATTTCAGGGCCCTGTTTCTCAAAGCTAAAACTGCCGGCGCCCATAGGGTGCTGCCAAGAGTCATTCTTCTGGTGAGTTTTCCGTTGGCCTGTCCAAGAGCAGAAGAAACATTATTGTCAACATAAACAAACCAGATAGGCTGCCATGCTACGCATCAGGGTTCGTAACAGAGTTACGTTCAGGAGGCGTTGGGCTGAGAGAGACGTTGTTCATCCTCAAATGGTTAGCATGGTCTGTATGCAACATGGCCTCACGCTCTTTACACAACATTCACATTTCCTTCCAAGGGAAACACTTATACTGTACAGATGCAGTGGGTCTTTCTGCTCTTCACAGATATTTCATCAAACGGGTGTAAGCCTTGGCCTGTGCATTAAGCCTTGGCCTGTGCATTAAGCCTTGGCCTGTGCATTAAGCCTTGGCCTGTGCATTAAGCCTTGGCCTGTGCATTAAGCCTTGGCCTGTGCATTAAGCCTTGGCCTGTGCATTAAGCCTTGGCCTGTGCATTAAGCCTTGGCCTGTGCATTAAGCCTTGGCCTGTGCATTAAGCCTTGGCCTGTGCATTAAGCCTTGGCCTGTGCATTAAGCCTTGGCCTGTGCATTAAGCCTTGGCCTGTGCATTAAGCCTTGGCCTGTGCATTAAGCCTTGGCCTGTGCATTAAGCCTTGGCCTGTGCATTAAGCCTTGGCCTGTGCATTAAGCCTTGGCCTGTGCATTAAGCCTTGGCCTGTGCATTAAGCCTTGGCCTGTGCATTAAGCCTTGGCCTGTGCATTAAGCCTTGGCCTGTGCATTAAGCCTTGGCCTGTGCATTAAGCCTTGGCCTGTGCATTAAGCCTTGGCCTGTGCATTAAGCCTTGGCCTGTGCATTAAGCCTTGGCCTGTGCATTAAGCCTTGGCCTGTGCATTAAGCCTTGGCCTGTGCATTAAGCCTTGGCCTGTGCATTAAGCCTTGGCCTGTGCATTAAGCCTTGGCCTGTGCATTAAGCCTTGGCCTGTGCATTAAGCCTTGGCCTGTGCATTAAGCCTTGGCCTGTGCATTAAGCCTGACACGTCAAATATTTGCCTACAGCCAGTTCCTTGCTCACCATGACATCTTGACATATCCTACAGACTGGTGACGGTTCAATCCTAACCCAGCCTCACCATGACATCTTTACATATCCTACAGACTGGTGACGGCTCAATCCTAACCCAGCCTCACCAGGACATCTTGACATATCCTACAGACTGGTGACGGTTCAATCCTAACCCAGCCTCACCAGGACATCTTGACATATCCTACAGACTGGTGACGGCTCAATCCTAACCCAGCCTCACCATGACATCTTGACATATCCTACAGACTGGTAACGGCTCAATCCTAACCCAGCCTCACCATGACATCTTGACATATCCTACAGACTGGTGACGGCTCAATCCTAACCCAGCCTCACCAGGACATCTTGACATATCCTACAGACTGGTTACGGCTCAATCCTAACCCAGCCTCACCATGACATATCCTACAGACTGGTTACGGTTCAATCCTAACCCAGCCTCGCCAGGACATCTTGACATATCCTACAGACTGGTAACGGTTCAATCCTAACCCAGCCTCACCAGGACTGATAACAATGTGTGAGATGTTCACGAACTCATACAGACAGTTATTGATTTTTTCCCCGCCTCATTGTGTTGCAGTCTGTTTTCAGAACACTGTTTCCTTTCCCAGGCTGAGGGGACGTGTGCAGGCTACCCCCTGCCAGTAATGCTGTGGGGTCACATTTTTTCACAGGTCGTGGTATGCGGCTCCTGAACACGCAGGATGTTAGGCAAGAGAGGAAACATATCCTTGTCTGATCTCAGAAGGGCGTTTTTTGTCATGGTAGGGCTGCACGATATGGGCAAAAAAATTGAATTGTGATTATTTTTTTATTGCGATTGTGATTTGGCTTGTGATAAAAATCCAAACACTTGGGTAAACTGTTAGAATAATTTAAAAATCATTTATTTTAAAAAGTAAAGTGGACCGCAGCATCGTTCTTGTTTGGAACAATCGGTTTGACTGCATTTGACCTAACAGAACAGAGCGCAAACTTAGTGGATGTAAGAGGAGGAACTACGATCCTTGAGGGCAAGCCTTGCTGTGTGTGGAAAGTAGCCGCAGGAGAAAAACAGGATTAAACTAGAAAAACGGATGTTACACACGGCTGAGTGGCATTTCAAAATATTGCATGTGATATGGATATTGAACATGTCCGTATTGTGATTGATGTAAAACCATTGTGCAGCCCTACCTCATGGTTGCCTATATGTGGACACCAGACAATTAGATTTCAAGATGATCTCAGCTCCCTACCAGAAGCTCCAGCATATCTGGGAGGATATGTCATTACTCTTAAACTTTAAGGATTTACTGTCAGAATTTGATCATCCTGGCCTCTCCTGCGCTGACTCACTGACTTATTATAGACAGCCTGTATTGTACAGAAACAACTCAGCATTGAATGTGTAACCCTCCATCCCCAACCTCTGTGGACACTGACCTGTAGTACCGGGACTGGAGGTATGTGGAGCACACAGCCTTGGACACGTGGCTGGCTGAGCCAAAGTCTATCACCTTCACCCTGTAGGGCTGCCTGACAGGGTCCACCAGCATAATGTTCTCCGGCTTTAGGTCAGCGTGGATCAGGCCCATGGTCTTCAACTTCCTCAGGGCCGTGGCCACCTGCTGCAGCACGGGTCGGATCACCTTCAGTGGCAGCGGGCTGAACTTGTTCTGCTTGAGGAAGTCATAGAGGTTCTGCTCCAGCATCTCAAACACCAGGCATGTGTGGCTGCGGTGCTGGAAGCACTCGAAGGCCCGCACCAGGTTGTGCTCATCCGCGTTCTCCCCGCTCAGCCGGGCTAGAATGCCCACCTCTATCTGGCCCTGGCGCGCGTATGACGGGTGGTTCTTCAGGATCTTCACCGCCACCACCTCCCCAGTACCCCTCTTCCAGCACTTTACCACCTGTCCGAAGGTGCCGCGGCCCAGGAAGTCCAGCACCTCGTACGTGTTCTTCATGGAGCACAGGACCTCGTGCTGCACCAGCTGGTAGTCCCCATCACCCCCTCCTGCTCCGCCCACCGCTCCCTGTTTGGTTGGGGGTCCTCCTCCGCCCCCTACAGCCGTGGGCAACCCAGCTGGATTCCCCCCATTGGTCGTTTGCATCATGGCTGGCAACATGGACAGGTCCTCCACTATCTGCATGGTGCTCCCGCGGTTATCAAGCTCCTCGCTCTTACGTTTCAGCCCACATCGCTGAGCGCTGTCGGCCAAGTTCAAACCTCCACAATCACCCTCTTCCCAGTCACCTTCTGTCTCTTCCTTCCTACCTCCTCCTCTACCTTCCTCCCCCCTTCCCCCTCCTCCTGTCGCTCCACTACTGCTGCCTCCCCTGTCTCTGTCCGTCTGCTCCTGCCCCTTGCCCTGCCAGGAGACGGGCCCTGTGTCCTGGGGCTGCTGGGCCTCCTCCGGGCCTGTTCCTCCTGTTCCGTTCTGCTTTCTCCGTACCCCACGCACGGCCACCGTCTGTACAGGGAACTCCTGCCCGCCGCCACGCGTTCTCTCGCCCACTGCCAAGTCTCGGGTCGCAAAGGAGGGAGCGAGTCTGATCGGGTGCGCTATGCCAAGGGTTCTGCCGTTCAGAGAAGTCCGCGGTTGGGCTCTCTCATGGTACACACAGCTGCTGGGCTCCACTTTGACTTTCTTCACGCTGCAAAGGGCACTAGTCTGGGTTTGATAAATGTGTGGTGGGTAGATCCAGACTTGTGAGGCCATACCTGGACAGAGACATTCAAACGAGAAGAAAGACAACGTTAGCATATTATCAAAGCTTGATCCACCTACTTAGGGAACATCGTTTTGATGCTCACACCCACACAACATCATCTAAAATATTAAACAGCAACTGTAAAGGTTCTAACTATAGCGTTACTGCAAAGAGCAGTGTGAAAGGTCAAAGTGTCCTATGGTAATCCATTTCACCACGGACATGACATGTGATTTCAGTTAGGTCAACGAGGTAAGTGGCTATGAGGGGATGTCATCCAAATAAAAGGACACTGGGCCTAAATAAATGTAGGTGTATTTTCATGTATTCCTGCTGGATGAGAAAGTCCAGTCTGCATAGTGATATAAAAAGACCATGTCAACAAATGACTGGAGGCTGCCGATTGGCTGATTGATTTGCATAGTGAAAAGAAAAGGTGACCTTTCCAGTTGTTCTGAACAAGCTGCACACACACACACACACACACACACCCCTGTGGTAAAAAAACTACACTATACAGGCTAAATATCTTCTTCATAAACAAGACGGAAGCTTGAACGGCTTCACTGCTGCATTTGTGCTTTACACCACGGTGCCATTTCTCAAGAAAACGGTGGAAAAGTACTGGGAGGGGGACATTTTTTCCAAAGCCTGCTCACTCTGAATGTTTGCATGTGCAATTGCATAATATCAACACAAAATTCAGCAACACAGCCCCTCCATTAAAACATCATGAATGGAGATAAGCGAATTAGCAAATATAACCAAGCAACAATCTTGCCGAGTTCAGCAAGAACAACCAGAGGCTTCCACACTGCTCTCATAATGACACTTGCATCACTCTAGGGATGACATCACAGCTGACCTTTAGCCCGTTACAACCCCACACCAAACACCTCCACAGAAAGAAACCCCACTCCCACCACAGCCAGAGACACCAAGCTGACCAATCAAGCGCCTAGCAGAGGGAAGAAGATATGCTCCGGTGGAGTGTTCTAGAACACCCTCACCATTCCTGCCTCATCCACTGGAGCCCCCATACCACCTCCACCGTAGGGGATGACTAACTTCTCAAAAAGGTTTGGATGACCTTTCCCTGCCGTTACCATGCATCCCACAGCGGGTCTCTAGGCAACCGATGTGTTCGAAGAGAGTGGTTGAGAGAGAGAGAGAGAGAGTCTCAGAGAGAAGTGGGGGGGGCAGAGCCCTAGCATGGGGTCTACATGCCAGCCAGCTCCTCTCACATTACACAGCTCAGAGAGGAATGCTCCTCCCTCACACCCCCCTCTCATTTTGAGAGAAAAAAGAAAAACAAGAAGCGACCCCATCCCAGCAAATACCATGGAAAATATTTGGAAATTGGATGAGGTCTTCAGGCTTGGGCTAGTGAGGGACTAGGATAACGTGATACGTTTTTATTCATATTCTGTGGGATTTTTTTTGGGGGGGGGGGGGGGGGGGGGGTCTAAAGAGAGGTGGCAGCTGTGGCGGGTGGCAGGGCGCCCTGGCACAGTGACCTTATCAGAATAGCTGTCCGTGTGCCCTGCCTGGTGAGCCCACGACCTACTTCCTTTCATCTGGAGCCCGTCCAGTGACATCAAAGTGTCTCTTCCCTGTTGGCTCTTTGACTATAAATCAATGGTGCATTCACCTTGACGGATTTAGATGCAGAGCATGCTCGTCCCAAAGCCCCATCGCTAGACTGCTAGAGCTTCCAAAAGACAACCCTGTCTCACAAATAACAAGACTGTGGGTGGTGAGTCACAGACAGGGGCACACTGTCGAGTAGACAGCACCTCTCCAAAATGAGAAGAAAATAATTGTTCCCAAATTACACCTTCCAGATTTAGTGGAAGGAGCTATAATTACAGGTGCCAAATGAGAGAACAAACACCTCGCTCTCAAGTCCCCAACTTTTCAACGATAGCAGGAACATGAGGCTCAATAGCCAAGAATCGGAACTAACGTTCCTAGTCATTGCCTACCTGTCTTCACTCTCATTCTCCTCCATGTTAGGAGATGTTGTCCTCTCTCTGAAGTTCAGTGAGACACACCCTGATGATTCCCTCCATGGGAGTTATTAGGAGGACGGCGGAGAACTACAGTATACAGTCTGCCCGGGTTGTGCTCAGCAGCAGCAGTGCAAAGCAAAAGGGAACTTCAGAAGTGCGCACTATTCAACAGGCTACAATCACGTGCTCGCAGAAAGGGGAGCCTGCCAATTCCTGACTCGCTAGACTGACTAGGCAGGCAACACTGGGTAGCTTCTGGACTGCTTGTCGTTTCTGCTTTTCTACACACACCTTTTAGGCTTTAGCTTTATTCAGAGGTTGGCCTTGCTAGCAGGCCAATCGGAGAGGGAATTTACAAAATAAGAGCTTAACAAAATATTGTTAATAATAGTGTGCTGCTATCTTCCAGGCACTAATGCAGGGGTGTCAAACTCATTCCACAGAGGGCCTAGTGTTCCCTTTCAATTAAGACCTAGACAGACTAACTAAATAGTGGCATTAATCCATCAAAATCAAGTACAAAGGAGGGAAAACCCCAAAATATTAGGCCCACTGTGGAATGAGTTTGACACATTGTGCACTAATGTGATGAGGCACAGATTAGGGTAAGGTTGGTCAGAATAAGACCAAGTAGCCCTTCTCCATACACATAGTGTTCAGAACAAGCTCAAACTGGAGTGGTAGGGTGAGGACAGGAAATGGCTTTTGGTCCCGGAGGCCTACAAGTTGAGACTAACCCAGTTCCTAACAGTGGAATCAATGATTCCGTAATCTAACAAGTAACAGAAAGGGATGTGTTTAGTTTTGAATGACGGTGTCACATCAGTTGGCACCACAACAAGGCTTTCAGTCAGAGAATTAAGACAGGTCATCAAACAAAAGTAGAGACAATTCCATTTTGAATAGGCCATTTCAAATCCAATTGAAATATTCCCAGTTTGGCCTTTACATTACGGTAATGTCCCAAAGGAACGCTCCATTAAATTCCTGAATTGAAATTAACACACATGGAATCCACCCCAACTCTGGTTGTTGCTTGTCATGAATGGCAGAAACCAGCTTGGTCCTAAGAGAAGAACATCGAGCTCTCAGCAGTTGTGCCGTGTCACCACAGAGAACACTCATCATTGTGTGCACCATGTCCTGCTGTTCCTACAGTATGGAAAACAACCAAATCGCCCAGTAATCAGCAACACATCAATACTGGCCGCTCCACTCTCCTAATGTTCTGTATAGCCAGCCGATGACGTTAGACCTCAGCAACTGACACAGTCAAACCCTGATACAGATAACCTTATCTAAAACGTTAACCAACCTTTACCCCTCCTTCCTCATTCAACTCCAGCCATAGACAAACTACCGCCATACTATACATGATCTCTGCTCTGCCAAGAAGGGAGAGGCTAGTCACAACCTGCAGGGGTTAGGTGACTGCACAGGCCCACTGAGTATTACATAGGCCATCACATCGATCTCAGGCAGGAGAGCGCTAGCTTACAGGAAATGATGCTGCTCTCCTCATTTAGCCCCCCGAGGCAGGAGCAGACAGGTCGGTGATGCTTTCTGGAAGAAAACGAGAAGAAAAAACCTCTCCATTTCTCAAAAGAACATTTGACTCCCTGCGCCCTGTCGCTGACAGTGGCAGACAATTACTGCCTGAACGAAGGAGGAAAGAGAAAACAAACAGATGCTAGGAGGAGGGTGAGACTGCTCTGGAGCCTGAGGGAGTAGCTCTGGTGCAAGATGGATAGCGCTCCAGGAAGGGTGGTGTCCAGTTTACTGGCCTGATTAGCAGCCCACACTGCAAATATTAACCCAGCGGCCATCCCAGTGTCTGTCTGACCAACACCAGTGACTGGGAGAGGAACAGAGGGAGCGAGAAGCCAAATAGCTGCTCTGCTTGAAAAAAAAACACAGAACATAGGAAACACAACCGGGCTCCTCAAAACAACTCTCAACCCCTGTGGCAGAACAGTGGATCTGTTGAGGTTAACAGAAAGTAAAGGAATACAAGCAAAAAACATCCCAAAGTTTAATGCCGAACTGTCAATCACTGGGCCTGATATAGACTGATGGTAAAATCCCTCTCAGCTGACAGAGTTGTGTTAAATGATGTCGCCTGCGTCGTCAGTTTAGACCAAGTACTGACCGTTTCACATGAGCAGCCAAGCCTCCAGTCTCCCCGGTCTGAATGAGACCATGTGGTGGAAAAACACAGCAATCCTTGGCTGCAGTCGGGCTAACTGCTCAAATCCCCTGGCTTCCGCTTACTCAGACAATAAAGTTTCCAGAATCCTTCTTCAAGAAACCGGCAGACATTTAAAAGAGAAGAAAACATGCGTAAAGTCCGACCACAGGAAATGCAGGGCTGTCCCAAACCACTGCGGAGGGCCCAGCCTCCTCTAGAAAATCTGCTCAACGGAAAGCACCACACAGGCTGTGTTGATAACAACGGTAGGTCTGTGAGCCACCGCTCCAGCCCCTATTCTGAGCAGGCAGATAAGGCCTGTCCTATTCCTCCGACTGCTCTACACAATCAGGCCCTATGGTGCCGTTTGGTGACAGGGCACTGAGAATCAGGCCTTTGAGACACAATAATGCTATCAAGCAGCGACCATTTTCCCTCTAAATGGGCTTTTTGTGTGAAACATCAAACTGATAAGCTAGCGGAGCTGTAAGTGGACAGTGTATACTCCCGTTCTTAAACACCCTTCCCCCCCTTTAACAGGGGTGAATGCTTCTGGGACAGAAGGCGACTGATGACTCGGTTCGGACTTAGAATACGTGGACAACTACAAATACCTGGGTGTCTGGTTAGACTGTAAACTCTCCTTCCAGACCAACATCAAACATCTCCAATCCAAAGTTAAATCTAGAATTGGCTTCCTATTTTGCAACAAAGCATCCTTCACTCATGCTGCCAAACATACCCTTGTAAAACTGACCATCCTACCAATCCTCGACTTTGGCGATGTCATTTACAAAATAGCCTCCAATACCCTACTCAACAAATTGGATGCAGTCTATCACAGTGCCATCCGTTTTGTCACCAAAGACCCATATACTACCCACCATTGCGACCTGTACTCTCTCGTTGGCTGGCCCTCGCTTCATACTTGTCGCCAAACCCACTGGCTCCATGTCATCTACAAGACCCTGCTAGGTAAAGTCCCCCCTTATCTCAGCTCGCTGGTCACCATAGCATCTCCCACCTGTAGCACACGCTCCAGCAGGTATATCTCTCTAGTCACCCCCAAAACCAATTCTTTCTTTGGCCGCCTCTCCTTCCAGTTCTCTGCTGCCAATGACTGGAACGAACTAGCCTTCAGCTCAAAGTAATTGCACATGGTTGACCTTTGAACCAGGCGGGCATTAAATTGAGGGGTCGAAAAAAATAAAAAAATAAAGAACACACCTGTCCTCAGACCAAATAACCCAGTGAGGGGAGAGAAAGAAACTGTTTTGCCCGAGATGTGAAAAGGAGCAGGGCGCGAGAACTATAACAGCCCATTCTGGTGGAAAACAATTAAAACTAATTGTGGAAAACACATCGCCATGTTTAAGGACTGTAAGTAGGCTTAGTTGGGATTGAGGCAATAACAGGGTGCAAAGACACCCCGACTTTAAGAAAATCTAGGGGATGTTCTCCACATGGGCTTTTTTGAGGTTTGATTCATTTGGGATCTAGGCCTTTACAAAGCACATCTCTCTAGCTTGTCCCGCACACCAGTTATGCAAGCACAACCAAAATGTCAGTGGACCTGGTGGTTGGGGAAGAGAATGTGTAGTACACAGTTCTGTCACACAGTAAAAGTCCATTTGGTTCTCCAGCTCTACAGGTCAAGCGGTGCCTGGCCCACCCCTGGCTCTGGCCCACCCCTGGCTCTGGCCCACCCCTGGCTCTGGCCCACCCCTGGCTCTGGCCCACCCCTGGCTCCTCAATGTATGTGCCTTGGAAGATACAAAAAAATTGCCAAAACCTTCAGCAGCAAACAGAAAAAACAGGAACGAGGCTGTAATTTCACTTAGAAAAGAAATGAACCCCAAGATCAAACAAATTCCTCTAAAAGTTGGCTACATTTGGATCTATCTTATAAAGTGTTTATTTACGTTTTCTATATGTGGTAAGCAATAAAAAACAATATAAAGAGATGTTTCATTAGTAAAGGCCTTCGGGCTTTAGGCATCTTGTCAGGATCAAGGAGATAAGATACTGGGCCTGAAAGCAAAGAAACAGTGCAGGAGTCTCAGAGAATTCCTCTCATAAAAGACTGGAGGAACATTTCAGCTGAAAATGCTCTCAGGGGATAGTCCATCAACAACTGTCCAGCATCTCAACCCTGAGTGACTAGAGAACGACACCCAGATACCTTCCCAGAATATATCCCTGGCCCATCAGTCACAGTTGTTGGGTTATTTAGGCCCATCAGTCACAGTTGTTGGGTTATTTAGGCCCATCAGTCACAGTTGTTGGGTTATTTAGGCCCATCAGTCACAGTTGTTGGGTTATTTAGGCCCATCAGTCACAGTTGTTGGGTTATTGAGGCCCATCAGTCACAGTTGTTGGGTTATTGAGGCCCATCAGTCACAGTTGTTGGGTTATTGAGGCCCATCAGTCACAGTTGTTGGGTTATTGAGGCCCATCAGTCACAGTTGGGTTATTTAGGCCCATCAGTCACAGTTGGGTTATTTAGGCCCATCCGTCACAGTTGGGTTATTTAGGCCCATCCGTCACAGTTGGGTTATTTAGGCCCATCCGTCACAGTTGGGTTATTTAGGCCCATCCGTCACAGTTGGGTTATTTAGGCCCATCCGTCACAGTTGGGTTATTTAGGCCCATCCGTCACAGTTGGGTTATTTAGGCCCATCCGTCACAGTTGGGTTATTTAGGCCCATCCGTCACAGTTGGGTTATTTAGGCCCATCAGTCACAGTTGGGTTATCTATCCTCTTTGAATTTAAATTAGAATTTAAGTATTGCATTTGAATTTAAAATAAATGTCTGAGTGGACTACTAGACTTTCAAACTCTGTCTCTCTTCAGTAATTAGAAGTGAACCACTAAGGGTCTGGGCAACATGTGCCCTATGCCTCTTCAAAGACTATGGTCATATGGGCTTGTCTTGTGAGTGGAGGACTGCTAAAACAGACAGCCTTAAGGGCCCAGATAAAGCATCATGAGGTCCCGTGCTCCAGAACATAGAGGCCTTTATCCAATCGCATGGACAGTCACATTCAACAGTCACAGCAGAATGACGTGGCGTGTTTTGAGTGGTCACGTGGCACAAACACAGCAGTAAGTCCCTTCCAAAATGTACTACTACTGGCTGATAAACGCTAATGGATAAACAAACGCTGATGTGCAACAAACTGTATACAGCATGCCTCACTTAGAGACAAGGGAGACCAACAAACTGTATACAGCATGCCTCACTTAGAGACAAGGGAGACCAACAAACTGTGTACAGCGTGCCTCACTTAGAGACAAGGGAGACCAACAAACTGTGTACAGCGTGCCTCACTTAGAGACAAGGGAGACCAACAGACTGTATACAGCATGCCTCACTTAGAGACAAGGGAGACCAACAGACTGCGTACAGCATGCCTCACTTAGAGACAAGGGAGACCAACAAACTGAGTACAGCATGCCTCACTTAGAGACAAGGGAGACCAACAAATTGAGTGCAGGGCAGGTCAATACAGGGCGGTGACACACTGGACCAGTATAAATCTGCCTCAACGGGAGAGAACAGTCAAACACTCAACCTACAGCAGCTTATGTTGACACTGATGGGTGTGGAGCTTCTGTATGCATTAAGGACCATATGACCTCCACCTCACCAGCCACCTTAGACCCATTACAATTCACATACCACCTCCACCTCACCAGCCACCTTAGACCCATTACAATTCACATACCACCTCACCAGTCACCTTAGACCCACTACAATTCACATTTTGCCTCAACAAACGACACAATCGCTGTTGCTCTGCACACTGCCCTATCCCACCTGGACAAGAGAAATACCTATGTAAGGATTCTGTTCATCGACTACAGCTCAGCCTTTAACACCATAGTACCCTCCAAGCTCATCACTAAGCTCAGAGCCCTGGGTCTGAACCTCTCCGTGTGCAACTGGGTCCTGGATTTCCTGACAGGCCGACTCCAAGTGGTGAAGGTAGGCAACAACACCTCCGCCAGGCTGATCCTCAACACGCTCAGCCTCCTGCTTTACTCATGACAGCGTGGTCACGCACATCCCCAACTCAATCATCAAGTTTGCTGGCGACACAACAGTGGTAGACCTGATTACCAACAACGATGAGAGCCTACAGGGAGGATGTGAGAACTCTGGCAGAGTGGTGCCAGGAAAATAAACCTCTACCTCAACAACTAAGCAGCTGATCATGAACTACAGGAGACAGTAGTGAGAACACGCCTCCATCCACATAAACGGAGAGGGTCAAAAGTTTTAAATTTCTCTGAGTGCACATCACTGACAACCTGAAATGGTCACTTCGCACTTCCTCCGACACATTGGTGCGGCTGGCTTCGCGCTGTGTTAAGAAGCAGTGTGGCTTGGTTGGGTTGTGTATCGGAGGACGCATGACTTTCAACCTTCGTCTCTCCCGAGCCCGTACGGGAGTTGTAGCGATGAGACAAGATAGTAGCTACTAAACAATTGGATACCACAAAATTGGGGAGAAAAAGGGGTAAAATTTAAAATAAAATAAAAAAGGCCTGAAACACTGAAAATACAAATATTTAAAAAATAAATAACAAATTTATTTGACCTCACCAAATTGAGCTTTTTAGCCATTTCGGTAATGAGAAAGCCAAGTGGGGTGTTTGAGAATAAAAACTATTCTGGAGGAATATAAGCAAATGAATTAACTTCACTTCTAATACTCCTCTAGATGATGCATCATGGGTGAATAAACATTTATTTAAAAACTGATTGGAATTTTTAACAGGAACTTCAAAAAGTGTTACGTAATGAGACATGTCCACTGTGTTTGTACGTAATAATTGTTATAGTTTAATGTCAACTTGAATTAGTATACAATTTATGATTTACAGCAAAACATTGTTTATTTACATAAATTAGATTTTTCTAAAATAAAATTGTAAAAATTGACCAAAAATGTTATCCGTACGCATCTTCAGTAATGATAATTTGGCGTGAAAATGTACAAAATTCAGGCGAAAAAGTACAAATGTATTTAAAAAGACACATTGTCAAAACTAGGCATCTTAATCCTGAGAATGATAGTTGATTTTTTGCAGATGCATCGTGGTTTTGTAACTCAATTGCCTACAGACATGTTTAAAACCGGTTTCATGAGAATCCCCATTCTATCTGCAGGCCATTAGACTGTTAAACAGTCACCACGAGCCAGTACCCGACCCTAAACCTTAGCTGGCTAGAACAGTGACGACCACCTGTTACTCTAGCTTGCACATTAGAGACTGCTGCCCTATGTACATAGAGTCATTGAATACTGGTCATTTAATAAATGTTTACTTACTTTAAATGTATATACTGTATTCTAGTAATGGATCATCCTATATAACTACTACTATACACACCTTTTATTCATATACTGTCCACACACCACTCTTCGGAAAGTAATTCAGACCCCTTCCCTTTTCCACATTTTGTTACGTTACAGCCTTATTCTAAAATGTATTACATTTCATTTTCCCCCTCAATCTAACACAACACCCCATAATGACAAAGCAAAATGTTTTTTTTGTGTGCTAATTTACTAAAATAAAAAACAGAAATACCTTTACATAGGTATTCAGACCCTTTGCTATGAGACTTGAATTTGAGCTCAGGTGCATCCTGTTTCCATTGATCATCCTTGAGATGTTTCTACAACTTGATTGGAGTCCACCTGTGGTAAAGTCAATTGATTGGACATGAAGGCACATCCCTGTCTATATAAGGACCCAGAGATGACAGTGCATTTCAAAGCAAAAACCAAACCATGAGGTTGAAGGAATTGTTCGTAGAGCTCAGAGACAGTCGCAATCCTGTCTCGGAGATCTGGGCAGGGTACCAAAAAAAATGGGTACCTTCAATGCTGCATACAAGAACACAGTGGCCTCC
>NW_022262791.1:0-139155 GCF_002021735.2 Oncorhynchus kisutch
GGTCCTAAATGCATTTAAGGTCATTCTGATATTAATGCCCGCTATGGAAACACCCTACTACGGCCCTCTCTCTGTCGGGGGCGACCTGAGTGCATTATGGACACTTTAAAATATCACGATGGATACTGATTGTTGTGCACCGGTAACCCAAAAATTAAATTATTTATGGACACTTTCACATATTTTTGTGGATGCGGATTAAACACATTTTTAATCATTTAATGCATAATGACACAAATACAAGGGTGAATTTCAAACAAATATGCTTGATTTAATCAGTTAATCATGGATTGATTTGACCCTCAATCAGTGCCCGGGCCCGGCTGGCATTTTTGGGCAGATTATGGTACCTGTAGTGACGTGCCTGGGTTTCCAGAGAGTGACACATATGGTCAGCAACAGTTCCCCGGTCTGTAACTGAGCCTTGGTTAAAGTTCAACGTGGCAACACTGCGTCGAATTGTACCAAAGGTCACTTTACTTCCAATGCCAAACTCTTCAAAGATTTGCCCCACATACTCACACAGATTACCGTAGGGTTGACCGCAGGATGTGAAAAAGAACAGTTCTGTGTCTGAGGTCAATCCACTCAGATGAGGCCTGATTTTATGGAATCGTTGAAGCCAAGTGTATTCCTCCTGACATAGAACAATTCTGCACTCCCCGAAGCTATAGTTAGTTTTGTGGGAAGCTATAGACATCTGATAACCCCCACCTTCAGGGGTTATTTCACTGAAATCACTCACACTAAACATTGTGACTGGGGATCGTCGAGTGCCATTAAATATGGCCAACCGGCTGGACATGAGAGCTGCAAAACCTACGCCGTCAGAGCATGTGGCCGTTCCTCCAGCCTACTGAGAACTGAAGGAATGGCTTGATTGCTTAGCTCAACAAAGCGTTTTAACTCCGCAGCGCTGAGCACCTCGTCCCTGCAGCGTTGGCGGAATTTTGCCTATGCGTTGCCTGGCTCTGCCGCGAGTCCCTGTCCATCTTCGCCAAGCACAGTAACATCTTTCGAATTGCCAACGACCTTAGCTTGCATACCATTTGGCCGGAACTGAATAAGATAATTGAGGAAACCTCTAAAATCAGCTCGGTACATTTTTAAGGTGGATGGTGCCAAACCACGGCCGTCACATTGAGCATACCACACAGAACACACGTCTGTAGTTATCCAGAAACACAAGTCCTTCATCGGCCTTGTCTCCGACATAATGCGGAGGAATTCCCGTACTCGGGACATACTGGTGCGACTAATTGTCAATTCGTTTAACTGAAGGGGCTGTACCCACAATATAGTGTTCATACTGAGTCAAAATTGCATTACTCCAAACCTGAATTCGGGATGGCACACCGCCGTCTCATCACTCTCGCTCTCAGTAGAAGTCGCCACGACGCAGCCTTGCTCCCTCGGTTCCGAGCACAGTTCACTACGGACCTGACTGGTTGGCTGCACCGCCGCCGAAGAACCTGCCGTCCTGATCCCCTCGGCCACCAGCTGCTGCTCACCCTCGTCCACTAGCTGCTGCTCACCCTCGTCCACCAGCTGCTGCAAAATCACAGGGTCCTCCGGCCGCGGTTCAAGCACTGATTCGTGGCTGCTGTCTCTCAGTCGAAAACCGGCTAAATTGCATAGCATTCGTCCATTCCATAGTACCGAACTTAAGTGCATGTACAGACTTCAAATGTCGATCTAGCCGCACTATATTCTGTTTACAACAAAGTCCACAGTCGCGTCTTGGTCTGCTACTCATAGCTTCTCTCTCCTGCCTTCCTCCGTGTCTCTCTGTTTGCTCAAACAAACACCTAACCCTAACCCCTAACCCTAACCCTAACCCTAACCCCTAACCCCTAACCCTAACCCTTAACCCCTAACCCCTAACCCTAACCCTAACCCTACATTCAGAACAGAGAGTAAAAGGAGCAGGTTTCTGGGCACGATAGAATAGATTCAAGGCATAATGTACAGACAAAGGTATGGTAGGATGTGAATACAGTGGAGGTAAACCTATGCATTGAGTGACGATGAGAGAGATATTGTCTCGAGAAACATCATTTAAACCAGGTGAGGTCACCGCATGTGTGGGAGGTGGAACTAAAGGGCTAGCTAAGGCGTATTGAGGAGGGCTGGAGGCTCTACAGTGAAATAAGGCAATAATTACTAACCAAAACAGCAATGGACAAGGCATATTGACATTAGGGAGAGGCATGCATAGCCGAGTCATCATTGTGTCCAGCGAGTAGCTGGGCGAGCTGGAGACACGGCGATTCAGACAGCTAGCGGGCCGGGGCTAGCAGAAGGGCCTTAGCAGGACGTTGCAACAGAAGATGTCTGTTGTAGAACCCTCGTGCGGTTACGTCAGCAGACCAGTCATGGTGGATCAGCAGGGGTCCGTGTAGTAAAAGGGTCCGGGCCAATTGGCAAAATAGGTATAGTAGCCATAAAAAAAAGCTAACAGTCCGGTGTGCTCTAGACAGCTAGCGGGCCGCGGCTAGCAGGCTAGCAGATGGGCATTCAGGGGACGTCGCGACGGGGGAGCCAGTTGAAAAAACCCTCGGGCGGATTACGTCGGGTGTCCAGTCGTGATGGATCGGCGGGGCTCAGTATCGGCAATAAAAGGGGTCCAGGCCAATTGGCAAAATAGGTATTGTAGCTCAAGGAGTGGCTGATGGACCTCTTCGGCTAGCTGGGAGATGGACCTAGCATAGGCTAGCTCCAGACTAATTGGTGCTTGCTTCGGGACAGAGACATTAGCCAGGAGAAGTCAATCGAATAGCAGCTAGCAAGCTGCGATGATCCAGGTGAAGAGGTTCAGAGCTTGCAGTAGGAATCCGGGGATATGGAGAATAAGAAGTCCGATACGTTCTGGGTTGAATCGCGTTGTGCAGACTGGCAGGAGTTGTCTGGGCTAAAGGTTAGCGGATGACCGCTAGCAGTGGCTAGCTGACTTCTAGCTAGTAAAGAAAGTTTTTTAAAAAGTAAAGAAAATAGCAGATTCACACCACATTGGGTGAGGCGGGTTGCAGGAGAATATGTTGAAGTTGGGGCTAAGAAAAATATCTAAAATATATTTGAAGAAAAAAGATGTAAAAAGATATACACGGGACACGACAAGACGAAGACAAACGACGCCTGACTGCTACGCCATCATGGAAACAGATTTTTGTACATCGAGCCATTAGCACAGGCAATAAGACAGGACCCATCTTTAGAGGGAATAACAATAAGAGGCAGTGAACATAAGATATGCATGTATGCTGATGACATTTTGTTATTCCTTAAAGACCCAGGCTCAAGTGTACCAAGATTGATGGATGTTTTACCCTGAATATGTTCCAAATGTTTGTGTGTGCTTAACGTAGTGGTTAGGATTCAGTGCTCTCTCCGCCGCGGCCCGGGTTCAATTCCCGGTCAGGCAACACACATTTGGGCTCCTGAGTGGCGCAGCGGTCTAAGGCACTGCATCTCAGTGCTAGAGGCGTGACTACAGACACCTTGGTTTGAATCCAGGCTGTATCACAACCGGCTGTGATTGGGAGTCCCAAAGGGCGGCGCACAATTGTCCCAGCGTCTTCTGGGTTTGGCTGGTGTAGGACGTCATTGTAAATAAGAATTTATTCTTAACTGACGTGCCTCGTTAAATAAAGGAAAAATAAAAAAAGACATATAAAAAACACACAAGACCCAAACCCTAGTATATAATTATACCCCACAGGAAGAGCTGAAGAGTAGGTAGAACTTTCAATATCTTGGAGTATATCTACCAAAACACACAAGACCCAAACCCTAGTATATAATTATACCCCACAGGAAGAGCTGAAGAGTAGGTAGAACTTTCAATATCTTGGAGTATATCTACCAAAACACACAAGACCCAAACCCTAGTATATAATTATACCCCACAGGAAGAGCTGAAGAGTAGGTAGAACTTTCAATATCTTGGAGTATATCTACCAAAACACACAAGACCCAAACCCTAGTATATAATTATACCCCACAGGAAGAGCTGAAGAGTAGGTAGAACTTTCAATATCTTGGAGTATATCTACCAAAACACACAAGACCCAAACCCTAGTATATAATTATACCCCACAGGAAGAGCTGAAGAGTAGGTAGAACTTTCAATATCTTGGAGTATATCTACCAAAACACACAAGACCCAAACCCTAGTATATAATTATACCCCACAGGAAGAGCTGAAGAGTAGGTAGAACTTTCAATATCTTGGAGTATATCTACCAAAACACACAAGACCCAAACCCTAGTATATAATTATACCCCACAGGAAGAGCTGAAGAGTAGGTAGAACTTTCAATATCTTGGAGTATATCTACCAAAACACACAAGACCCAAACCCTAGTATATAATTATACCCCACAGGAAGAGCTGAAGAGTAGGTAGAACTTTCAATATCTTGGAGTATATCTACCAAAACACACAAGACCCAAACCCTAGTATATAATTATACCCCACAGGAAGAGCTGAAGAGTAGGTAGAACTTTCAATATCTTGGAGTATATCTACCAAAACACACAAGACCCAAGCCCTAGTATATAATTATACCCCACAGGAAGAGCTGAAGAGTAGGTAGAACTTTCAATATCTTGGAGTATATCTACCAAAACACACAAGACCCAAACCCTAGTATATAATTATACCCCACAGGAAGAGCTGAAGAGTAGGTAGAACTTTCAATATCTTGGAGTATATCTACCAAAAGACACAAACTTTATGACATGAATTACAAGAAAATATATGATGACCTGGACAGGTGGAATTCACTTCCCTTGGATCTTAGTAGTAGAATTGAAACAATCAAAAATGAACATCCTGCCGAGGTTTTCTGTATTTGTTCCAATCATTGCCCATAGAAATTCCATCTAAACAGTTTAGGAAATGGGATAAACGGATATCAAGGTTTTTATGGAACAGTAAGAGACCAAGAATTAGATATACAACATTACAATTACCAAAACACTGTGGGGGTATGGCCTTACCAAACCTAAAATATTATTTTGTGTCAGCCCAATTGAGACCTCTGGTGTGTTGGTGCAATTCAGAATACGAATCCAAATGGAAAGACATCGAGACTACTTTGACAGAGATACCCATACAGTCAGTTTGGAGAAATAGGGACATGGTAATAGAAATATACAATAGACAAAATCAGTGGATTAATTTCTCTCTTAAGACATGGTTTAGGGTAGTTAAGCAAAATCATTTAGACAGAGAGGTCAAACTGCTGAGTTGGCCCGCATACGACCCCAGCTTCATCCCTGCAACTCAGGACAGCAGATTTAAACAATGGACGCAGAAAGGCATCACATCATTCAGCACAATTATAAGGAATGGGAACCTAGATAACTTCCAGGACCTAAGTAAAAAAACATGGCTTGGATAAACAAGATTTTTACAGATTCCTACAAGTTCTACACTATTTCTTAAGGGAGATAAAAGTGATTGACCCTCGAGCACCTCAAAAATGTATCCAAGTATTCACTAACGCATACAACTTGGGGAGTAACAAAAACACTATTTCAAATCTTTACTTGGGTATTCAATCCTCAAAGAAACAATTTACAAACTATGCTAAACAGAAATGGGAGGAGGAAATTAACATTGAAATAACTGATTAAACATGGTTGAACATATTTGAGACTCTACTAAGCTCCACCAACACAAAGTCATGGAGAGAATTCTGTTGGAAGAATGTTATACGTTTCTTCATAACACCTAAAATGAAATCAAAACAGACTGGCTCACTACACCCTTGTTGTAGAGAATGCGGGCTATCAAGGGTGGATCACTCTCATATCTTTTGGTCCTGCCCACAATCTAAACCTACTGGGGAGAAATAAGATCTAACATTGGACAAATAATGGGATTTGACATAGAACAAACATTCATTTCTTTGTACTTGGGTGAAATACCTGATGACTTACACAATTGAGAAAAGTACCTCTTGAAGGTCCTACTGGCAGCCAGTAAAAAGGCTATCACTGGGAAATGGCTACAAAAAGACCCTCCCACTGTGAAACAATGGATAGATATTATTAAAGAAATACACCACATGGAGCGTATGACCTTTGCTTTAAGAAGTCAAGAGGAAAGAGGTCAGGAATACTGGAGAAAATGGGGTTTGTACTGCCAGATCTTTTTTGTTGTTATTTTACTTGATTTGTACTTCTTTGTGTTCCTCAATAAAAACAAAAGTTTAAAAAACAAAAAACAAACGTGGAAGCATCTGTGGCAGCATTACTGATAATATATATATATTAAATTGAACCTTTATTTAACTAGGCAAATCAGTTAAGAACATGACGGCCTACCCCGGCAATTGTGCGCCGCCCTATGGGACTCCCAATCACGGCCGGATGTGATGTAGTGACACCTCTTGCAATGAGATGCAGTGCCTTAGATCGCTGCACCACTCCGGAGCAAATGACAGTAGAATGTTTTTTTCCTTCGAGTAATTTAACATAAAAAGCCTGTAGCCACTGAAATGTCCTAAAGTGTTGACAGTGACGTAATATTGTAGCAGATTCAGG
Source organism: Oncorhynchus kisutch (assembly GCF_002021735.2). Lineage (NCBI taxonomy): Eukaryota > Metazoa > Chordata > Actinopteri > Salmoniformes > Salmonidae > Oncorhynchus > Oncorhynchus kisutch. The sequence continues at coordinate 6,552 of NW_022262791.1, forward strand.
TTCCCCGTATCGGTATTGTTTACGTGTCACAACTGCCACTACAATGAGGGGATTCCATTAACCTGGCCCTTGCGCCCAAATAGGCGTGTTTTGACCTGGGTGACAGTTGATTGCATTCGTTTGGGAAGCATGGTTATCTTCCGGGCGTGAGCCCACGGAGAAGTCGGCTCAAAACAAAATATAAGTAATTAAGCACAAGGGGTAATGAGTAGGATTCTGTTTTCACATGTACAAGTGAATGCTTATCTGCCTTCCCAATGAAAACTAGTTATAAAATTCAAACATATGGAAAATAGATGTTGTATCTTTCTGGACGATTCACCATACTGCCTGTTACATTTCGATTTGAAAAGGGTGCTCCTCCCTCACCGTTTTTGCCCTTCGCGTCACGGGCCATAAACCTGTGCCCCGCGGCTCAGCATAATCGATTCCACCCAGTGGAGCGTAATCATCACGTGTAAAAATGTTGCACTACTATAACTAATATCCGTAGAACGGAAAACAAGTGATTTCAAGCTCAACAGTTTCCAAATCGCTGAACATGGTCCAAATGGTATAATATAAAATATTTAGTACAAAATAATCGTAACCCGGAAGTGTTTCGTTTTGATGCCACGTCGGTTATGGTGGGAGCATAGAGAATGACAGAGGCCTCTAGTAGCCAAAATGTCATGTTGACATAGACATAAACATAGACAGCGCCATGGCTTCCACCATTTTCCACCATTTTACTAACTTCCAACTTGATTGTCTGATCCCGCCTAATGACCCTATCATATCCAATAGCGTCATTAGGAGAGATCGGCCAATCGTGAAGAAACAAAAATACTATTTAAAATTTAGATCGCCTCAATGGTGCTTTCCGTGCGCTCAGACGCCATATAGGACCAATATAGGGATGCGTTCTCTATCATTCTCTATGGCTGGGAGATTTCCAAACTTTTTTTGTATCACCCTGTCATCACAGAAACATTGATGAAGAAGTGACTGGCTGCGACTTCAACTGTTTGTTGTTGTAGCTTTCATTTATAACCACATGTTCACAGCATTTATCCTACAGAATGCGTTCCCTTGGACTGTGTAGTTTGATGTTTCTTGTGATCGTTGTTTGTTCCACGGAGTTGACGTTTGAGTTACCTGATAACGACAAGCAATGTTTCTATGAAGAGCTCCAGAATGGAGTGAAGTTTGACCTAGACTTTCAAGTAAGTGATTCAATATGTGGAGTTATAATGCCATTTCCCCATATGGTTGAGTTAGTTAGTGCATTGAACTGCTTTATCTGATCTCATGCTCTAATTGTCCCTTCACACTCACTGGAAGAATGCAAAAAAATATTGCACTTTTACCGAGGTTTCAAAACTGCAGTAACTGTGGTTATACAGCACTCTAACTGCAGTTACACTGCAAAATTACTGCATTAATTCAAATGTATTTTGGAAGCAGTATTTGCAGCATACTGCAGTTGTACTGCACTCTGACTGCAGTCTTTTTTTGTAAGGGCTGAATTAGTCTGTGTTTCCTTACCATCATCCTAATCTCTCCATGTTGTGTATATACTAGGTGATTGCAGGAGGGAACTACGATGTGGACTGCTTTGTAACAGATCCAGTGAACAATGTCCTGTATCAGGAGAGGAAGAAGCAGTATGATAGCTTCTCTCACACCACCACTATGAAAGGAACCTACAAGGTCTGCTTCAGCAACGAGTTCTCTACCTTCTCCCACAAGACCGTCTACCTGGACTTCAGGTCCGGAGAGGAGAGACCCCTACTGCCTGACATGAACAGAGACACAGCCTTAACACAGGTGAAACAATGTTATAATTATATTAGACTAATTATATTACATATACATTTGACTGACACAGGTAAGATCAACCCTAACCCATGTAAGATCATAATATAATACTATATACAGTGTATTCTGAAAGTATTCAGACCCCTTGACTTTTTCCACATTTTGTTACAGCCTTATTCTAAAACTGACTCGTCCCCCCCCCCCCCCTCAATCTACACAATACCCCATCATGACAAACCAAAAGCTGTTTAAAAAAAAAAATGTTGCAAATTTATTCTAAATAAAAAAACTATCACTTATCACTATCACTAACTAGGCGTATGTCGCAAGTCTCGACTTCACAGGAGGCTGTTAAATTATTTTTTACATTCTATCAAAATGTATTTTTGGGGGCAGAAATGCCTTCTTGAACATGTGAACTTTCATGTGCCTTAATATCAAACTTGTATGCCATCTGTAAATACAAATAAAATGGTTAAATTACGAGCCTAGTTGGTTTAGCTCAGAAAAAGTCAGCAACCTTCCCGCTAGCCATGATTGGCTGAGATAATGAGTGGGCTGGACATGCCGAGAGATGTGTTTGGATTGGTCTGCCATATAGCACGCGTCTGTCTATTGGAGCTGGTCAGTATGTCTAGGTAATCGTGTCAAGTGCTGCTTTTTTGGGGGGGGTTAGCTACCTGCAGATTCAAGCAGGGTAGTAACGTCATGAGTTGAGTTTATGGTCCATTGTTTAGCTAGCTATATGTCTTAACAAAATACTTTTTGACAAAGTATTTTAATTTCACGCTATTGTACCGCTAGCTAGCTAGCTAGCTAGCTAACCATGGCTGGCATGCTAACTAACATTACGTCATGCGTTGGGATTCATTGTTTACCTAGCTATCTAGCTACATTTCTTAACAAGACTCTCGTCTTAGTGTGCCAGAGCGCAGAATAAGTGATGCATTTTTGAACGCCCAACACCCGTTGAATATGTTCGTTGTCAGTAAACGTTGGCAACAAAGTGTAATTCAATTGTGGCACAGTTGGTCTTGTAGTGGAAATTTCCTGTATTTACCAAATCATGAGAGCAAACCACCACACAAGTCAGAGTTATCATAAAGTCCATCTTTAATTATAATGAGCTCCGTCACAACCCTGTGACTCTCAGATCAATTCAGTGTCTATAAATGAATTCTGAGAGTGCTTACACATTGCAACTGAGATCCTTTATAGCAAAGACACACATAGCCAGACAGCATTGGCTATAAATTATCGTTCAGCTTTGTCTCCTAAACTATGTTCTTATCTCGCTCTTGGTACCATTTGGGACCAAAAACAAAACCTCATCCACTAGCATATATCAAATACACCCCCTCCTGGACAAGATCAGAGAGACAGTGACTGGCACACAGACACTGTGGAGCCAAGAGATAATTGGTTCCCCCTCAATCATCCATTCACATGGTTTAAAATATATGTTTACATATGAAGACCAGCTTGACCCCTCCCCTTTCTGTGGCCCAAGTAACTGAACCCTGACAGAGAACAGAGAACTGCAAACGGCCACCACTATAGTACAACAAGATACATTTCTGTCTGTAATAAAACCCTTTTGTGGGGAAGAACTCATTTGGATTGGGCCTTGTTCCCCAGTGGGTGGGCCTGGCTGCCAAGTGGGTGGGCCTTGTTCCCCAGTGGGTGGGCCTTGTTCCCCAGTGGGTGGGCCTTGTTCCCCAGTGGGTGGGCCTTGTTCCCCAGTGGGTGGGCCTTGTTCCCCAGTGGGTGGGCCTTGTTCCCCAGTGGGTGGGCCTTGTTCCCCAGTGGGTGGGCCTATGCCCAATCATGTGAAATCCATAGATTAAGGCCTAATGAATTGACAGATTTCATGTTTATGAACTGTAACGCAGTACAAGCTTTGAAATGATTGGATTTCTATTTGTTCAGCATGTGTATCTAATAATGTAGATATCTATGCCATTTTATAGAACTAATAAAGATCACTGACACCGGTACAGTAGATCACAGAAGACCTAGCTGGAAAGGTACTTAGAGGTTCGCTGCTCTTAACGACGTGGGTCTATTGACATACACTAGCGCTGCATTCAATTAGAATGGGTTGAACCAAAACGGTCCACAGGACTGTATGATAAAAGCCACCCACAAGTTATTATTATTATTTTTTTCCACATATTGTGCAGGACTTTTATTTTGACGCGGTAAGCAGGGAGGAAGTGGGTCAGTAAGTAGAAAAATAATTGTGTTTAACTTCTGGCTTCCCAGCTAATTGTTTTTGTCCAATCCAATTGAAGGCAGCACTAGTGTATGTCACTAGATCTGTGTTGCTAAGCGCAGCTAACCTCTAGGTACCTTTGCAGCTAGGCCCATCCAGAAAGCATCCCTTACTCCTAGAGCTATATATGACTAACTCCACCCCCTAGGCACTTGACATATGTAGATGTGAACTAATTCCATGGGTATAAGCAACATGGTAGTAGATCTCTGTATGCTGATACATACCCAATCCTTTCAAATCTCCACCAGAGCCACTAGAGGTTGTTTCTAGATAGGGCCCCAACACAATGTTGTTTAAACTGCAGATTGCCCCTCTAAGGATGTATTAATATTAATCTTGTCTCTTCTCCAGATGGAGTCGGCCTGTCTGTCCATCCATGAGATCCTGAAGGTAGTGTCTGACTCTCAGACCTGGTATCGGTTACGGGAGGCTCATGACCGCATCCGAGCAGAGGACCTCCATGAGCGTGTGTCCTATTGGTCGATAGGAGAAACTATAATCCTTTTCACTGTCAGCATTGGACAGGTTCTCATTCTCAGGAGCTTCTTCAGTGACAAGAAGGGCAGTGTTTCAGCCAACACATAGATCCCACCATTATTATATATATGATACATTCTATAATACTGGGTTAGTGTTGCAGCCAACACATAGATCCCACCATTATTATATATATATGATACATTCTATAATACTGGGTTAGTGTTGCAGCCAACCCATAGATCCCACCATTATTATATATATATATGATACATTCTATAATACTGGGTTAGTGTTGCAGCCAACACAATATATTGTATTATAGGTCATCTGCAACTAGACTGTAACCTACCTTCATACCCCACAACAAACTGTAGTCCTATACAGTTATATTAAAGGACTTCAGGAACTATTAAATCTGTCTGGTATTAAGACACTAGCTTGTGGACTCTAGCCTCTGAAAATGAAATACTGTGGTTGCAACAGCTGTTTAGTGATTTCAATCAAAATAGGTGCAACCTAACACACCTGTGGTACACCAAGCCTTTATTTGTTTTTGTCTCAGTGTACATCATTAATTTGTGCTATGACATTAATTTATTGTGTGTGTAAAACGTTTTGTTGGTCTGTCTCGCCCTCTCTCTTGTACACAGTCACACACACCATAACCCCACAATTTGATTTCCATTTCAAATCCTATTTTCCCTTTCCTTAACCCCAACCCCTAAGCCTTTGTCCTTGTGGGGATGTGGTAAATGTTCCCACGAGGGAGGATTTTCCTTGTTTTACTATCCTTGTGAGGACTTTTGGCAATTCCTGGCCCACTTGAAGATAGGGGCGTGTCTTGACTATCATTAAAGTCAATAATGTTACATTATCAATTCTCTGTGTAATTATTATGTGATTAAACTTTAACTAGAAAGTCGGGACACCACGGGAAAATGTTGTTTAAAGAGTTACTATTTCCCGGATTTAACTCTTCAGATATTTTAATATCTTATCGATTAGTCACTTTATTAATGTATTAATACCTCATCAGTCATATTCTGAATATCTGCTTGAACCATAAATTATGAATCCGCTATATACAAATTGGCTTATTTATTTAGTAATTAAATAATTACATAAACAAAATGGTTATTGGTTACTAATGCAATGAAAAGTCCCTAGTGGACTTAGCCCGATATGACGGCTTGGTAGACAATGGAAAGGGGTGGGGACAGAAAGAGCGGGAAAGACAGAATGGACCCACTACACACAGTTTAACTATGCTCATGTAAATGCTAATACTTTGCACATGAACAGTCGCTCATTCGGAAGGAATTACAATTTATATATTTACGCCTGTATGTCTCTGTCCGTCTGCTGGAGAGTCAGTCGACAGAAAGTCTCTTGTTTTGTCCACCAGAGATCAGTCTTTTGTAGTTGTAGGTCTGTTATAATGGGTACGTCAGGTATACCAATGGTCGTTCGATAGGGAAATGTTCTCCAGAATGGATCTTTCAGAGTACCACCCGGTGGTTCTCGGTCACGTTTACCAGACTAAAGTATTTAAACAGCTGCAGACTGAATGTTCCTGTGTAGTAGTATTCGGTTTTGTAGATTTCTTAGAGCTCTCTGGTCTATAGAGTAGTAACCATTTCAACATGTAGCTACAGTACAGCTCTCTGGTCTATAGAGTAGTAACCATTTCAACATGTAGCTACAGTACAGCTCTCTGGTCTATAGAGTAGTAACCATTTCAACATGTAGCTACAGTACAGCTCTCTGGTCTATAGAGTAGTAACCATTTCAACATGTAGCTACAGTACAGCTCTCTGGTCTATAGAGTAGTAACCATTTCAACATGTAGCTACAGTACAGCTCTCTGGTCTATAGAGTAGTAACCATTTCAACATGTAGCTACAGAATAACGTTGTCAGTGTAAATAACAGTAAAGATGATGAAGTGGTGGTGAGGGGATGGATTGTACAACTCAGAATCCCTTTGTCAGTGTAAATAAACAGTGTATTGGACATCACCTGGGGAAAATGTTTTGATACATTGATTTAGCTTGGAGTTTGTGCTTTTGGGACTGTTCCATTGGATCCATTGTTTTAGACACAGCTCATGTACAGTTGAAGTCGGAAGTTTACATACGCCTTAGGCAAATACGTTTAAACTCAGTTTTTCACAATTCCTGACATTTAATCCTGGTAAAAATTCCCTGTTTTAGGTGAGTTAGGATTGCCACTTTATTTTAAGAACGTGAAATGTCAGAATAATAGTAGAGAGAATGATTTATTTCATCACATTCCCAGTGGGTCAGAAGTTTACATACACTCAATTAGTATTTGGTAGTATTGCCTATAAATTGTTTAACTTGGGTCAAACTTTTTGGGTAGCCTTCCACAAGCTTCCCACAATAAATGTGGTTAATTTCAGCCCATTCCTCCTGACAGAGCTGGTGTAAGTAAGTCAGGTTTGTAGGCCTCCTTGCTTGCACACGCTTTTTCAATTCTGCCCAGAAATATTCTATAGGTTTGAGGTCAGGGCTCTGATGGCCACTCCAATACCTTGACTTTGTTGTCCTTAAGTCATTTTGCCACAACTTTGCAAGTATGCTTGGGGTCATTGTCCAGCTTTAACTTCCTGACTGATGTCTTGAGATGTTGCTTCTATATATCCACATAATTTTCCTGCCTCATGATGTCATCTATTTTGTGAAGTGCACCAGTCCCTCCTGCAGATAAGCACCCCAACAACATGATGCTTCCACCCCTCTGCTTCACGGTTGGGATGGTGTTCTTCGGCTTGCAAGCCTCCCCCTTTTCCCTCCAAACATAACGATGGTCATTATGACCAAACAGTTCTATTTTTGTTTCATCAGACCAGAGGACATTTCTCCAAAAAGTACTATCTTTGTCCCCATGTGCAGTTGCAAACCGTAGTCTGGCTTTTTTATGGCATTTTTGGAGCAGTGGCTACTTCCTTGCTGAGCGGCCTTTCAGGTTATGTCGATATAGGACTCGTTTTACTGTGGATATAGATACTTTTGTACCTGTTTCTTCCAGCATCTTCACAAGGTCCTTTGCTGTTGTTCTGGGATTGATTTGCACTTTTCATACCAAAGTACGTTCATCTCTAGGAGACAGCGGTATGACGGCTGCGTGGTCCCATGGTGTTTATACTTGTGTACTATTGTTTGTACAGATGAACGTGGTTCCTTCAGGTGTTTGGAAATTAGGATAAACTAGACTTGTGGAGGTCTACAATTATTTTTCGGAGGTCTTGGGTGATTTATTTTGATTTACCCATGATGTCAAGGAAAGTGGCACATAGTTTGAAGGTAGGCCTTGAAATACCTCCACAGGTACACCTCCAATTGACTAAAATTATGTCAGTTAGCCTATCAGAAGCTTCTAAAGCCATGGCATAATTTTGGGGAATTTTCCAAGCTGTTTAAAGGCAGTCAATTTAGTGTATGTAAACTTCTGACCCACTGGAATTGTGATACAGTGAAATAATCTGTCTGTAAAAAAATGTTGGAAAAATGACTTGTCATGCACAAAGTAGATGTCCTAACCGACTTGCCACAACTGTAGTTTGTTGACAAGAAATTTGTGGAATGGTTGAAAAACTAGTTTTAATGACTCCAACCTAAGTGTATGTAAACCTCCGACTTCAACTGTCAACCCTCAGTGTAGTTTCATTATCTAGGCAGCAGATGGCAGTACCTGCATGGTGGACTCCAAGAATCAAACCCAGCTTTTATTATGCTATGAAACAGGTGCTACGGTATAGTCTACAGTACAGTACCCCCTTCTGGTATTCTGGTGGTGTCCTTTGCCCCAAATGAGAGCTGTGCTCAGTTTAGGAGGAATACAGTCTATATTCTATTCTAGTTGCCAAGTAGACCTGTACATTTAATTTCAACCTAGCTAATATAATTGAATTCAACTGTAAATGGAGATAGAGTAAGTAGGCTGCAGTAGTAACCTCGGTATCATAGATCGTAAGAGGTTAGACAAGTTAAATGGGTTTCCATCATCTTTAAATGTACTGATGGTTTTGTAACACCAACTGTTGCGTTATAAAGCAAATGTTCCCGCTCTGGTCTTGGCGCATGAGCTCTAGTCAACAGCTCGCAGATACAGTGCGGGTAGGCTACCTACATTATGAGTTTATTAGTAGTTAATTAACAGCTCACAGATATAGAGCGGGTAGGCTATCTACATTATGAGTTTATTATGGAGAAGAGCGAAATTATTTGTATTTGTCAATCGGCAGCCAAGCATCGCTCATCATGTCACCAGAATAAGACCCTCGATATTTATTGGAAAGGTGCATCAAGCTCATCACCTTCCACATTCACCACCCTGTGAAGTTCCTCATTTATTTTATCTGTAGCCTAATAAATTGCATGCTTTCCAGAGTCCTAGTGGTAGGACCACACAACGTATCATTGTGTGACTCCAAGTTTATTAAATCAATATTTGCGTATCTACCTCCATTTCTCGCATAATACATTTTACAGACACAAAAAGATCCCACCATGTCGAATGAACAATATATCTGTCAGCATTAAAATAAAATAAAATACCGGCATTTCATGTTTACATCAGCCCTGTCATGACTTTTTTCATAGGTCAGGTCATTCATCTGCAGGAAATGGTTGGATGGAAACTTGATTGGTGACGCTTAAGTGTGTTGAATATAACCGGACGGACGCCCATAAAATATACATAGCCTAATTTATTTACCGGCCGTCGGGTATTCATTCATATAAGGCCTGTCCTCGTGGTCATAACCGTCTCTCCGGTGAACCATGACGGGATACCTGAGGGTTCTGTCCTCCGTCTCGAGGTATGGAGCGACGTTTACCGAAAACCCTGCTATGCTTGCGCCTGCTGCCGCCGTGTGCCAGAGTCTGCGACACAGAAACTGTGAGTCTTTAAACTGAACCAAAACTCCTCTAGCTGCTAAGGTAGCCTGGTTTCACTGCACAGTCGTCCTCGCATGGAATAGATTCATCTGTTCAGAGTATACATTGCCAATGTATTTTATATTCAAAGTTTTGGCTTTGCTACAAAGTAGTGGATGTGCAGGAGTGACCTTTGATTTGTTATGTTTGTGTCACAACAATGCGATGTCGTGGCTTCAGAACATATGGTGGGAACTGTGAAATTATGGGGATTTGGAATATTGTAAAAGTTGACAAACTGTGTTGAATGTAGAATGTTAAAAAAACAGAAGTAACATTGTCACATCACACATTGTAGGCGACCTCAATACATACAATTACAATTCAACAACGGTATAATGTACTGGCATAATTTATGCCAGGTGCCAAAGTCCAGACAGTATATGAATGCTGTTGGATACATTTTGGGGGGGGGGTTGTCTGTTCTGAATCTGACATGGTGTCATGTGTTACTATACTGTAGTAATAATGTATGTTTTTAATGTTTAATATGACCTGCTGTTTCCAGATGCATCTAAACACATCAAGGTGGACCAGACAGTGTGTTACTGTAATAACATGTTACTGTAATGATGTGTTTAATGGTTTCAGATATTACTGTAATAACATGTTACTGTAATAATGTGTTACTGTAATCATGTGTTTATTGTTTAATGGTTTCAGATGTTACTGTAATGTGTTTATGGTTTCAGATGTTACTTTAATGATGTGTTACATGTTTAATGGTTTCAGATGTTACTGTAATGATGTGTTACATGTTTAATGGTTTCAGATGTGTTACTGTAATAACATGTTACTGTAATAATGTGTTTAATGGTTTTTGATGTGTTACTGTAATAACATGTTGCTGTAAAAATTTGTTTGTTCAATGGTTTCACCTGGTGTTTCCAGATGCAGCTAAACATATCAAGGTGGACCAGATGGTGAGTCACTGTAATAACATGTTTATTGGTTTCAGATGTTACTGTAATCATGTGTTTCATGTTTAATGGTTTCAGATGTTACTGTAATCATGTGTTTCATGTTTAATGGTTTCAGATGTTACTGTAATGATGTGTTACATGTTTAATGGTTTCAGATGTTACTGTAATAACATGTTACTGTAATAATGTGTTTAATGGTTTTTGATGTGTTACTGTAAAAATGTGTTAAATGGTATCAGATGTTACTGTAATGATGTGTTACATGTTTAATGGTTTCAGATGTTACTGTAATAACATGTTACTGTAATAATGTGTTTAATGGTTTTTGATGTGTTACTGTAAAAATGTGTTAAATGGTTTCAGATATTACTGTAATGTGTTTAATGGTTTCAGATGTTACTGTAATGATGTGTTAAATGTTTAATGGTTTCAGATGTGTTACTGTAATAAAATGTTACTGTAAAAATGTGTTTAATGGGTTTCGATGTGTTACTGTAATAACATGTTGCTGTAAAAATGTGTTTGTTCAATGGTTTCACCTGGTGTTTCCAGATGCAGCTAAACATATCAAGGTGGACCAGATGGTGAGTCACTGTAATAACATGTTTATTGGTTTCAGATGTTACTGTAATCATGTGTTTCATGTTTAATGGTTTCAGATGTTACTGTAATCATGTGTTTAATGGTTTTAGATGTCACTGTAATCATGTGTTTAATCGTTTCAGATGTCACTGTAATCATGTGTTTAATAGTTTCAGATGTCACTGTAATCATGTGTTTAATAGTTTCAGATGTTACTGTAATCATGTGTTACATGTTTAATGGTATCAGATTTTACTGTAATCATGTGTTTCATGTTTAATGGTTTCAGATGTTACTGTAATCATGTGTTTAATAGTTTCAGATGTCACTGTAATCATGTGTTTAATAGTTTCAGATGTCACTGTAATCATGTGTTTAATAGTTTCAGATGTCACTGTAATCATGTGTTTAATAGTTTCAGATGTTACTGTAATGTGTTTAGTGTTTTCAAACGTTACTGTAATATGTTTAAAGTTGAATGGTTTCAGATGTTACTGTAATCATGTGTTTAATGGTAAATGTAAAAATGGTTTAATGTTTAATGGTTTTAGATGCAGTTAAGCGTATCAAGGTGAACCAGCCGGTGGTGGAGATGGATGGAGATGAGATGACAAGGATAATCTGGGAGTTCATCAAGGAGAAGGTACTGTAGTACACCATGGACCTCTAACCCCTAACTCTACTGTACAGCATGGACCTCTAACCCCTAACTCTACACCATGGGCCTCTAACCCCTAACTCTACTGTACACCATCGACCTCTAACCCCTAACTCTACTGTACACCATGGACCTCTAACCCCTAACTCTACTGTACACCATGGACCTCTATCCCCTAACTCTACACCATGGACCTCTAACCCCTAACTCTACTGTACACCATGGACCTCTAACCCCTAACTCTACTGTACACCATGGACCTCTAACCCCTATCTCTACTGTACACCATGGACCTTAACCCCTAACTCTACTGTACACCGTGGACCTCTAACCCCTAACTCTACACCATGGGCCTCTAACCCCTAACTCTACTGTACACCATGGACCTCTAACCCCTAACTCTACTGTATACCATGGACCTCTATCCCCTAACTCTACACCATGGACCTCTAACCCCTAACTCTACTGTACACCATGGACCTCTAACCCCTAACTCTACTGTACACCATGGACCTCTAACCCCTACCTCTACTGTACACCATGGACCTTTAACCCCTAACTCTACACCATGGACCTCTAACCCCTAACTATACTGTACACCATGGACCTCTAACCCCTAACTCTACTGTTCACCATGGACACCTAACCCCTAACTCTATACCATGGACATCTAACTCTACTGTACACCATGGACCTCTAACCCCTAACTCTACACCATGGACCTCTAATCCTAACTCTACTGTACACCATGGACCTCTAACCCCTAACTCTACTGTATACCATGGACCTCTAACCCCTAACTCTACACCATGGACCTCTAACCCCTAACTCTACTGTACACCGTGGACCTCTAACCCCTAACTCTACACCATGGGCCTCTAACCCCTAACTCTACTATACACCATGGACCTGAAACCCCTAACTCTACTGTATACCATGGACCTCTATCCCCTAACTCTACACCATGGACCTCTAACCCCTAACTATACTGTACACCATGGACCTCTAACCCCTAACTCTACTGTTCACCATGGACACCTAACCCCTAACTCTATACCATGGACATCTAACTCTACTGTACACCATGGACCTCTAACCCCTAACTCTACACCATGGACCTCTAATCCTAACTCTACTGTACACCATGGACCTCTAACCCCTAACTCTACTGTACACCATGGACCTCTAACCCCTAACTCTACTGTACACCATGGACCTCTAACCCCTAACTCTACTGTACACCATGGACCTCTATCCCCTAACTCTACTGTACACCATGGACCTCTAACCCCTAACTCTACTGTACACCATGGACCTCTAACCCCTAACTCTACTGTACACCATGGACCTTTAACCCCTAACTCTACTGTACACCATGGACCTCTAACTCTACTGTACACCATGGACCTCTAACCCCTAACTCTACTGTACACCATGGACTTCTAACCCCTAACTCTACTGTACACCATGGACCTCTAACCCCTAACTCTACTGTATACCATGGACCTCTATCCCCTAACTCTACACCATGGACCTCTAACCCCTAACTCTACTGTACACCATGGACCTCTAACCCCTAACTCTACTGTACACCATGGACCTCTAACCCCTAACTCTACTGTACACCATGGACCTCTAACCCCTAACTCTACTGTACACCATGGACCTTTAACCCCTAACTCTACTGTACACCGTGGACCTCTAACCCCTAACTCTACACCATGGGCCTCTAACCCCTAACTCTACTGTACACCATGGATCTCTAACCCCTAACTCTACTGTACACCATGGACCTGAAACCCCTAACTCTACTGTATACCATGGACCTCTATCCCCTAACTCTACACCATGGACCTCTAACCCCTAACTCTACTGTACACCATGGACCTCTAACTCTACTGTACACCATGGACCTCTAACCCCTAACTCTACTGTACAACATGGACCTCTAACCCCTAACTCTACTGTACACCATGGACCTCTAACCCCTAACTCTACTGTACACCATGGACCTCTAACCCCTAACTCTACTGTACACCATGGACCTCTAACTCTACTGTACACCATGGACCTCTAACCCCTAACTCTACTGTACACCATGGACCTCTAACCCCTAACTCTACTGTACAACATGGACCTCTAACCCCTAACTCTACTGTACACCATGGACCTCTAACCCCTAACTCTACTGTACACCATGGACCTCTAACCCCTAACTCTACTGTACACCATGGACCTCTAACCCCTAACTCTACTGTACACCATGGACCTCTAACCCCTAACTCTACTGTACACCATGGACCTCTAACCCCTAACTCTACTGTACACCATGGACCTCTAAGCCCTAACTCTACTGTACACCATGGACCTCTAACCCCTAACTCTACTGTACACCATGGACCTCTAACCCCTAACTCTACTGTACACCATGGACCTCTAACCCCTAACTCTACTGTACACCATGGACCTCTAAGCCCTAACTCTACTGTACACCATGGACCTCTAACCCCTAACTCTACTGTTCACCATGGACCTCTAACCCCTAACTCTACTGTTCACCATGGACCTTTAACCCCTAACTCTACACCATGGACATCTAACTCTACTGTACACCATGGACCTCTAACCCCTAACTATACTGTACACCATGGACCTCTAACCCCTAACTCTACTATACACCATGGACCTTTAACCCCTAACTCTACTGTACACCATGGACCTCTAAGCCCTAACTCTACTGTACACCATGGACCTCTAAGCCCTAACTCTACTGTACACCATGGACCTCTAACCCCTAACTCTAACACTACATATCTACATTACAAAATGTATAATACCGCCATACAACAATATTACAATTTACCTGTGTGTAGAGTTTGTGTGCTAGCGCTTGTATGCATGTCTGTATCTTTGTGTGTGTCTCTTTTCACAGTCCCTGCTTCTCCATAAGGTCTATTTTTACCTTTAAAAAAACATCTGATTCTACTGCTTGGATCAGTTACCTGATGTGGAATAGAGTTCCATGTAGTCATGGCTCTATGTTGTACTGTGCGCCTCCCATAGTCTGTTCTGAACTTGTGAAGAGACCTCTGGTGGCATGTCTTGTGGGGCATGCATGAATGTCAGAGCTGTGTGCTAATAGTTTAAACAGACAGCTCGGTGCATTCAGCATGTCAAAACTTCTTACAAAAACAAGTAGTGATGAGGTCAATCTCTCCTCCACTTTGAGCCATGAGAGATTGACATGCATATCATTAGCTCCCCGTGTACTTTTAAGGGCCAGCCATGCTGCCCTGTTCTGAACCAACTGTAAAGTCCCTCTTTGTGGCACCTGATCACATGACTGAAAAGTAGTCCAGGTGTGACAAAACTAGGGCCTGTAGGACCTGCCTTGTTGATAGTGTTGTTAAGAAGGCAGAGCAGCGCTTTATTATGGACAGACTTCTCCCCATCCTAACTACTGTTGTATCAATATGTTTTGACAGTTTACAATCCAGCGTTACTCCAAGCAGTTTCGTTACCTCAACTTGCTCAATTTCCACATTATTCATTACAAGATTTAGTTGAGGTTTAGGGTTTATTGAAATGTTTGTCCAAAATACAATGCTTTTAGTTTTGGAAATATTTAGGACTAACTTATTCCCTGCCACCCATTCTGAAACTAACTGCAGCTCTTTGTTAAGTGTTGGGGCTCCCGAGTGGCGCAGCGGTGTAAGGTACTGCATCTCAGTACTAGAGGCATCACTACAGACCCTGGTTCGATCCCGGGCTGTATCTCAACCCGGCCGTGATTGGGAGTGTCATAGGGCGGCGCACAATTGGCCCAGCGTCGTCCGTGTCAGTGGATGGTTTGGCCGGGGTAATCCGTCATTGTAAAATAAGAATGTGTTCTGATTTGCGTAGTTAAATAATATAAAATAAAACGTGTTCCAGTCATTTCAGTCACTGTAGTAGCTGACGTGTATAGTGTTGAGTCAGCCGCATGCATAGACATACATTTACTTAAAGCCAGTGGCATGTCATTACTAAAGATTGAAAATGAAAGGGGCCTAAACAGCTGCCCTGGGGAATTCCCGATTCTACCTGGATTTTGTTTGGCGAGGTTAAAGAGCACCCTCTGTGCTCTATTAGACAAGTAACTCTTTATCCGCAATATAGCAGGGGGTGTAAAGCCATAACACATCCGTTTTTCCAGCAGCAGACTATGATCGATAATGTCAAAAGTCTAACAAAACAGCCCCCACAATTTATTCATTATACATTTCTCTCAGCCAATCATCAGTAATTTGTGTAAGTGCTGTGCTTGTTGAAGGTCCTTCCCTATAAGCGTGCTGAAAGTCTGTTGTCAATTTGTTTACTGTGAAATAGCATTGTGTCTGGTCAAACACAATTTTTTCCAAAAGTTTACTAAGGGTTGGTGACAGGCTGATTGGTCGGCTATTTGAGCCAGTAAAGGGGGCTTTAATATTCTTAGGTAGCGGAATGACTTTAGCTTCCCTCTAGGCCTGAGGGCACACACTTTCTAGTAGGCTTATATTGAAAAAATGGCAAATAGGAGTGACAATATCGTCCACTATTATCTTCAGTAATTTTTCATTCAGGTTGTCAGACCCAAGGTGGCTTTTCATTGTTTTGTAACAGTATTTTTATTGGAATTTCACAATTTTCACCCATATTAAGAGATACAACCACAGATACAAAGCACGCAGAAAAAAACAAGAAAAACAGCACCCACTTACACATATCTATGCGCATATATATATACATTCATACATACCCATACATACACACACATACATATACCCATGCATATACACACACATACGCATACATACTCGCACGCACACACACACATACACACCCATACATACGTGCACCATTTTCCTCTTCCCGCTCGGTGCTTCTCTCACCCCATCACCATCACTGCGTCTCTCAATACATACATTTTAAACAAACTTACAAACAGAAATGAAACAAAAAAGCTCAGTTTAAAACAAGAGGTTAGGTTCCACACATGGAACGTACAGTGTAGTTCTGAAATACATAGATCACCGCCATTTTAAGAGAATCCTTGCAGCATAATAGCTGATACCTCAGGTTCTAGGTCATTTAGATAAGGTTCCCATACTTTGTAGAACTGGTCTGTTTTAGAATGCAATGTACATGTCAGATATTCCAGAGGCACCCATTCAAATAGTATCTTATGCCAATCTTTAATAGAAGGAACCTTATCACTAATCCACTGTAAAAGGATGTTTTTCCTCGCTGCGAAGGTAAGGATGTTGTAAAGCCTCCCTTTACCCACAGAAGTAACATGCCTACTAGGGAGACCTAACAGTAAAGAAACTGGGTCCAACTCTAGATCAACCCATAGGATCTTTTCAATTTCTTGCAGAACACCAGACCAGTATCTTTGTATTTTGGTACATGACCATAAACAATGTGTTAGGGTGCCTGTATCAGTTTTGCATTTAAGACACTGAGAGGAAGAGGAAGTGGGGCTAAAAGCATGTCTGCGATTTGGGGATATATGCAATCTGTGTATTATTCTTAATTGGATTGCTCTAGTACGATTACATATAGATATTGTTTTTGCATATCTCCAAATGTCCTCCCACATCTCTTCGTCAATAGTAACAGACAATTCTTTCTCCCACACTTGTTTCACCCTCTGTGTGTTGACAGCAGAAAAGAATCTCCTTCATTACCTTATTGGAGAGTAATACTGGGATCATTTGGATTGGGTAAAGTAGTCTAGGTAAAATGTTCATTTTCAAGAGGGATATTCTACCCAACCAAGAAATCGGGAGAGAGTTCCAGCGCTCCAGATCCTGTCTTATTGTATCAAACAAGGGAACAAAATTGGCTTTGTACATTTGCTGGGATTTAGGAGTTACAAATATACCCAGATACATGAAACCTGAGGGAGACCATTTAAAAGGGAAGGGGGGAG
Source organism: Oncorhynchus kisutch (assembly GCF_002021735.2). Lineage (NCBI taxonomy): Eukaryota > Metazoa > Chordata > Actinopteri > Salmoniformes > Salmonidae > Oncorhynchus > Oncorhynchus kisutch. The sequence goes on from NW_022262791.1 coordinate 24,186, forward strand.
AAGTATTAGGTACAGAGTGTAGGCTACCAAGTGGCATAGCCTCTGACTTAGTAAGGTTAATCTTGTAGCCTGAGAATTCGCTGAATAATTCAATAATATTAATAAGAGATGTAATTGAAGTCTCGGGACTAGAGATGAATATCAGGACATCATCAGCATACAAGCTTATTTTATGGTGAACATCCCCAATGAGCAGCCGTTACCCTGATGGCCTCGGCCAGTGGTTCCATAACCAAAGTGCAAAGAGGAGGGGTGATAAAGGAAAGCCCTGGTACCTCTGTGTATATATATTTATTTTTTTACCTTTATTTAACTAGGCAAGTCAGTTAAGAACAAATTCTTATTTTCAATGATGGCCTAGGAACAGTGGGTTAACTGCCTGTTCAGGGGCAGAACAACAGATTTGTACCTTGTCAGCTCGGGGATTTGAACTTGCAACCTTTCGGTTACTAGTCTAACGCTCTAACCACTAGGCTACCCTGCCGCCCCAATAGAGAAGCTATTGGACCTTAGCCCATTAGTAAGGACAGCAGCCTGAAGATCATCATATAAAACTTTCAACCATTTTATAAAGTTGTCCCCCAGACCAAATTTATTTAGAGCAAATAATAGGTAAGACCACTCCACACGATCAAATGCTTTCTCAGCATCTAGGGAGAGCACAAGACCATCCACAGCACTTTGTTGGTAGGCTTGAATTACATTAAGAAGCTGCCTGACATTGTTGCATGACTTACGGCCCTTAATGAAGCCAGTTTGGTCTCCTTTCACAATTAGTGGCAGTGAGTCCTCTAATTTTGTGGCTAGAATTTTAGAAAGCAAATTTCGATCCACATTCAGATGGGAAATTGGTCTGTACGAGGAACAAGACTCTGGACATTTTCCCTTTTTGAGAATAAGTGAAATGTTGGCTTCTCTCAGCGTTTGAGGGAGTTGGTCATTTGAAAATGAGTGGTTAAACATATCACGCAATGGCTCAAGGATCAGGCCATGGAACTCTTTATAGAACTCACTACAAAACCTGTCTGGTCCTGGGGCCTTACCATTTTGCAGATTCTTAATTGCGAACATTATCTCTTCCTTGGTAATAGGGGCATTAAGGAGGGACCTCTGCTCTTCGGAGATAGTAGGGAGCTCAATCTTACAAAATAAGTTCTCCATTAATTTGGGTGCATCCTTTGGCAGTTCTGAGGCATAAAGGTTTGTATAAAATTTCTTAAATGAGTCACTTATCAATTTATTTTCATATAAATGATTACCATCAGAATCAGTAATAGTAGCAATTGACTGAGAGTCAGCTCTCTTTTTAGCTAGATATGCCAAATACTTTCCTGGTTTATCTCCATGTTCATATAGCTTTTGCCTGACAAATCTCATTTTCTTTTCAGCGTCCTGTGTTAGGAGAGAGCCTAACGTTGATCTAATGACTGATGTTTCCTTTAATAGGGCAGGAGTGGGCGTTTTAATGTAGTCCTTCTCTTTAGTTCCTAATTCACCCTCTAACATTTTTTGCTTTTCACGCTTTTTCCGTCTCTTAGTAGCTGTGTATGACATAATCAGACCCCTGGCATACGATTTACAGGTCTCCCAAAGGAGCGAGGGGTTATCTGTTGATTGAGAGTTAATAGAGAAAAATGCTTTAAACTCTGTAATAAAATATGATGTGAATGTATGGTCTTTAAGAATGGTTGTGTTCAACCTCCAATGTCTTGACCGATTGAATGCCCCGTTGAGTTTTATGTCCAGGATCACCTCAGCATGATCAGATATGACTATGCTTCCTATCCTAGCGGATAAAACAGACTGCAAAGACGTCCTGGGCATAAAAAAATAATCTATTCTAGTCTGACATCCATGAGGTGCAGAGAAAAAAGTGAACTCTCTGTTGGAGGGATGAAAAGCTCTCCAGACATCCGCATACCCCAGATCATCACAAAAAGCTTTAAGTGACTTAGTTTGAGGAGAGAGTGAAGCTTTACCTCTGGGAAACTTATCAATAAGGGGGTTCAACAAGCAGTTAAAATCTCCTCCAACCACTGTAGTGTCCGAGTTTAATTCGGAAAAGTCTAGAAATACCTTAGTGAGGAAATCAGGGGGTGAGCAGGGGGGAAGTAAATATCCATTATGGAAATGTTCTGCCCTTGTAAAGTACCATTAATTATAACAAAGCGACCAAATTTATCTTTCACACAATTCAAGACCTTAAGTGGTAAGTTCTTTTTCACCAGAATTGCTACACCGCTACTTCTGGATGTAAATGATGAGAAAAACACTTGACCAAACCCTCCTTGTTGTAATTTCAGGTGCTCCTTATCATCCAAATGAATTTCTTGCAACAGGGCAATATCAATATTTTCTTTTTTCAAAAAAGACAGTACCTTCTTCCTTTTAATGGGGTTATGGCTCCCTCTAATGTTCCATGTACATACACGCAGTCCGTTACCTGCCATTGTATCTTGACCATTCAATATCCAGACTGGATCCTACTGTAAAAGTGGGGTGGTACCTTTTTCCATGTGTTGAACTCTCCTCTATCTCACCGAGCATAAACAAATGATATGAACCCTGAAGTCGAACTATACTAAACCCAAAAATGAAACATGTAAAGATCCAAAAGGGGGTTTTCCCACTAGCTAACATGCAGGGGATTTCAACTCTCCAATGTAGACTCTTAAGTCCGCATTGCCGCTCAATAGCCTCATCATTTATATGTATAGAAAAGGAAATCAATAGAAGAAGATTGAGGCTCTTCCACCTAAAACCACCTAAAACCACCTAAAACCACCTAAAACCACCTAAAACCAAGCCCGGGCACCACTATGGATTCACACATATCTCAGCCTGAGCTATAGCGGCTATTACTTTAGCAAGAAAAATAATAAAGATACGAATATTACTGAGCCGGAGTACGTGAGGACTCACACCACTGTTTCATGATCAGATTCAACCAAAAATAAACAAAGTTATCCAATGCTGTGGAGGTGCAGCTTAAAGTTATTTACCCGAGAGAGTCAATAAACGCAGCAGCCTCTTCAGGTGTGTAGAGCTTTTTAGGTGATCCGTTGACCATAATCTTCAATGTGGCTGGGTACAACAGTGCGTAGTCCATCTTCATTCTCCTGAGTCGAGCCTTCGCCTCATCAAACGCTTTGCGTCTTCGTACAACCGCAGTGGAATAATCATTGAAGAATGAGACCTTTGGACTTTTACGTTGACTACCATCAGAGCCGATGTTTCTAGCCGCGTCCATGACGCGCTGCTTGTCGGTGAAGTTGTGGAACTTTGGAACAATGGTGTTAGCTTCGCTAACGTTAGCTAGCTCCTCATGCACATCCACAGTGGTTTTGGTCGACTTCTTAGTAGTTTTATTGGGCATGTTGTCGGAGATTTTTGCGAAATAGCCGTCAAGACTCATTATATGGTAACTTATTTAGCCAATTCTACCACTTTTTCAAGCTAGGAGATTCATGTAAAAATATTAATTTACGAATGCCACGAGAGCTCACTGAAACACCGTGTTCTCTCTACGGCGCCATTTTGTCTCCTCGGCTTTTCATTGTTGATGGACAACAATAATTTTTCACCTCTTCCACACTCACTTTACGGAATTTAAAAGTACAATGGTTGTCTTTCATAATTTGATCACATATACTTGGATGTGTAGTGTCAGCGTTACACAGTTTACAGTTTGAATGCAAAAATCGCTGATGACTTTTATTTCCCTCACCAACTTTAAACATCAACTATCTGAGCAGCTAACTGATCGCTGCAGCTGTACATAGTCCAGCTGCATCTGGGGATGAGGTAGGTAGATAGCCCACCCAATCTACCTACCTCATCCCCCATACTGTTTTTATTTACTTTTCTGCTCTTTTGCACACCAGTATCTCTACTTGCACATCATCATCTGCTCATTTATCACTCCAGTGTTAATCTGCTAAATTGTAATCATTCGCTCCTATGGCCTATTTATTGTCTACCTCCTCATGCCTTTTACACACACTGTATATAGACTTTCTTTTCTCTACTGTGTCATTGACTTGTTTATTGTGTTATTGGCTTGTTTATTGTTTATTCCATGTGTAACTCTGTGTTGTTGTCTGTGTCACACTGCTTTGCTATGTTTTATCTTGGCCAGGTCACAGTTGTGAACTTGTTCTCAACTACCTGGTTAAATAAAGGTTCAATAAATCAAATAAAAAACATCAAGCATTTCACACACTGTTAGTGGTGACCACTTGGTGGTCTATAGCAGCTTCCCACCAGAATGGGCTTTAGGTGAGGCAGATTAACCTGTAGACATATTACTGTATTTAAGATGAGATCCTCTCTAAGTTTTACAGGAATTAATATAGACCGCAACACCGCCCCCAATGGCATTTTCTGTAGATCTTATAACCATGTATTGCTACCACTGTATCATCAAAGGTATTATCTAAGTGAGTTTCAGAGATAGTCAGAATATGAATGTCATCTGTTATTGACTTCATGAAACTTGTTTCTCAGGCTGTTTATGTTAATATGGGCTATTTTTTAGCACCTTTCTGGGTTTGATTGATTTGAATGCTTTTACTGGGAAGCTTATCAGAAGTAGACTTCCTCATGTTATTTATATTGGAGCTGATAGTGCAGGGTGAGTTGCACATAGTGGACTTCCTATGAGTCCAGGAGCCATTGATAAGTCACTGTCCTGACCACTCTAACAGTACTGTACACCATGGACCATGTACACCATGGACCACTGTCCTGACCACTCTAACAGTACTGTACACCATGGACCACTGTCCTGACCACTAACAGTACTGTACACCATGGACCACTGTCCTGACCACTCTAACAGTACTGTACACCATAGACCACTGTCCTGACCACTAACAGTACTGTACACCATGGACCACTGTCCTGACCACTTTAACAGTACTGTACACCATGGACCACTGTCCTGACCACTCTAACAGTACTGTACACCATGGACCACTGTCCTGACCACTAACAGTACTGTACACCATGGACCACTGTCCTGACCACTGTAACAGTACTGTACACCATGGACCACTGTCCTGACCACTGTAACAGTACTGTACACCATGGACCACTGTCCTGACCACTCTAACAGTACTGTACACCATGGACCACTGTCCTGACCACTCTAACAGTACTGTACACCATGGACCACTGTCCTGACCACTGTAACAGTACTGTACACCATGGACCACTGTCCTGACCACTGTAACAGTACTATACACCATAGACCACTGTCCTGACCACTCTAACAGTACTGTACACCATGGACCACTGTCCTGACCACTAACAGTACTGTACACCATGGACCACTGTCCTGACCACTAACAGTACTATACACCATGGACCACTGTCCTGACCACTAACAGTACTGTACACCATGGACCACTGTCCTGACCACTGTAACAGTACTGTACACCATGGACCACTGTCCTGACCACTAACAGTACTATACACCATGGACCACTGTCCTGACCACTAACAGTACTGTACACCATGGACCACTGTCCTGACCACTGTAACAGTACTGTACACCATGTACCACTGTCCTGACCACTAACAGTACTATACACCATGGACCACTGTCCTGACCACTAACAGTACTGTACACCATGGACCACTGTCCTGACCACTGTAACAGTACTGTACACCATGGACCACTGTCCTGACCACTCTAACAGTACTGTACACCATGGACCACTGTCCTGACCACTAACAGTACTGTACACCATGGACCACTGTCCTGACCACTCTAACAGTACTGTACACCATGGACCACTGTCCTGACCACTCTAACAGTAATATACACCATGTACCAGTGTCCTGACCACTCTAACAGTACTGTACACCATGGACCACTGTCCTGACCACTCTAACAGTACTATACACCATGGACCACTGTCCTGACCACTAACAGTACTGTACACCATGGACCACTGTCCTGACCACTCTAACAGTACTGTACACCATGGACCACTGTCCTGACCACTCTAACAGTACTATACACCATGGACCACTGTCCTGACCACTCTAACAGTACTGTACACCATGGACCACTGTCCTGACCACTCTAACAGTACTATACACCATGGACCACTGTCCTGACCACTCTAACAGTACTGTACACCATGGACCACTGTCCTGACCACTAACAGTACTATACACCATGGACCACTGTCCTGACCACTCTAACAGTACTATACACCATGGACCACTGTCCTGACCACTCTAACAGTACTGTACACCATGGACCACTGTCCTGACCACTAACAGTACTGTACACCATGGACCACTGTCCTGACCACTAACAGTACTGTACACCATGGACCACTGTCCTGACCACTAACAGTACTGTACACCATGGACCACTGTCCTGACCACTCTAACAGTACTGTACACCATGGACCACTGTCCTGACCACTAACAGTACTGTACACCATGGACCACTGTCCTGACCACTAACAGTACTATACACCATGGACCACTGTCCTGACCACTCTAACAGTACTGTACACCATGGACCACTGTCCTGACCACTCTAACAGTACTGTACACCATGGACCACTGTCCTGACCACTAACAGTACTATACACCATGGACCACTGTCCTGACCACTCTAACAGTACTGTACACCATGGACCACTGTCCTGACCACTTTTATTTACCTTTATTTTATTGTACCTTTATTTAACCAGGTAGGCTAGTTGAGAACACCTTTATTTAACCAGGTAGGCTAGTTGAGAACACCTTTATTTAACCAGGTAGGCTAGTTGAGAACACCTTTATTTAACCAGGTAGGCTAGTTGAGAACACCTTTATTTAACCAGGTAGGCTAGTTGAGAACACCTTTATTTAACCAGGTAGGCTGGTTGAGAACACCTTTATTTAACCAGGTAGGCTAGTTGAGAACACCTTTATTTAACCAGGTAGGCTAGTTGAGAACACCTTTATTTAACCAGGTAGGCTAGTTGAGAACACCTTTATTTAACCAGGTAGGCTAGTTGAGAACACCTTTATTTAACCAGGTAGGCTAGTTGAGAACACCTTTATTTAACCAGGTAGGCTAGTTGAGAACACCTTTATTTAACCAGGTAGGCTAGTTGAGAACACCTTTATTTAACCAGGTAGGCTGGTTGAGAACACCTTTATTTAACCAGGTAGGCTAGTTGAGAACACCTTTATTTAACCAGGTAGGCTAGTTGAGAACACCTTTATTTAACCAGGTAGGCTAGTTGAGAACACCTTTATTTAACCAGGTAGGCTAGTTGAGAACACCTTTATTTAACCAGGTAGGCTAGTTGAGAACACCTTTATTTAACCAGGTAGGCTAGTTGAGAACACCTTTATTTAACCAGGTAGGCTAGTAGAGAACACCTTTATTTAACCAGGTAGGCCAGTTGAGAACACCTTTATTTAACCAGGTAGGCTAGTAGAGAACACCTTTATTTAACCAGGTAGGCTAGTTGAGAACACCTTTATTTAACCAGGTAGGCTAGTTGAGAACACCTTTATTTAACCAGGTAGGCTAGTTGAGAACACCTTTATTTAACCAGGTAGGCTAGTTGAGAACACCTTTATTTAACCAGGTAGGCTAGTTGAGAACACCTTTATTTAACCAGGTAGGCTAGTTGAGAACACCTTTATTTAACCAGGTAGGCTAGTTGAGAACACCTTTATTTAACCAGGTAGGCTAGTTGAGAACACCTTTATTTAACCAGGTAGGCTAGTTGAGAACACCTTTATTTAACCAGGTAGGCTAGTTGAGAACACCTTTATTTAACCAGGTAGGCAAGTTGAGAACAAGTTCTCATTTACAATTGCGACCTGGCCAAGATAAAGCAAAGCAGTTCGACAGATACAACGACACAGAGTTACACATGGAGTAAAACAAACATACAGTCAATAATGCAGTATAAACAAGTCTATATACAATGTGAGCAAATGAGGTGAGAAGGGAGGTAAAGGCAAAAAAGGCCATGGTGGCAAAGTAAATACAATATAGCAAGTAAAACACTGGAATGGTAGTTTTGCAATGGAAGAATGTGCAAAGTAGAAATAAAAATAATGGGGTGCAAAGGAGCAAAATAAATAAATAAAAATTAAATACAGTTGGGAAAGAGGTAGTTGTTTGGGCTAAATTATAGGTGGGCTATGTACAGGTGCAGTAATCTGTGAGCTGCTCTGACAGTTGGTGCTTAAAGCTAGTGAGGGAGATAAGTGTTTCCAGTTTCAGAGATTTTTGTAGTTCGTTCCAGTCATTGGCAGCAGAGAACTGGAAGGAGAGGCGGCCAAAGAAAGAATTGGTTTTGGGGGTGACTAGAGAGATATACCTGCTGGAGCGTGTGCTACAGGTGGGAGATGCTATGGTGACCAGCGAGCTGAGATAAGGGGGGACTTTACCTAGCAGGGTCTTGTAGATGACATGGAGACAGTGGGTTTGGCGATGAGTATGAAGCGAGGGCCAGCCAACGAGAGCGTACAGGTCGCAATGGTGGGTAGTATATGGGGCTTTGGTGATAAAACGGATTGCACTGTGATAGACTGCATCCAATTTGTTGAGTAGGGTATTGGAGGCTATTTTGTAAATGACATCGCCAAAGTCGAGGATTGGTAGGATGGTCAGTTTTACAAGGGTATGTTTGGCAGCATGAGTGAAGGATGCTTTGTTGCGAAATAGGAAGCCAATTCTAGATTTAACTTTGGATTGGAGATGTTTGATATGGGTCTGGAAGGAGAGTTTACAGTGGACCACTGTGACCACTCTAACAGTACTGTACACCATGGACCACTGTCCTGACCACTCTAACAGTAATATACACCATGTACCAGTGTCCTGACCACTAACAGTACTATACACCATGGACCACTGTCCTGACCACTCTAACAGTACTATACACCATGGACCACTGTCCTGACCACTCTAACAGTACTGTACACCATGGACCACTGTCCTGACCACTAACAGTACTGTACACCATGGACCACTGTCCTGACCACTAACAGTACTGTACACCATGGACCACTGTCCTGACCACTCTAACAGTACTGTACACCATGGACCACTGTCCTGACCACTCTAACAGTAATATACACCATGTACCAGTGTCCTGACCACTAACAGTACTATACACCATGGACCACTGTCCTGACCACTCTAACAGTACTATACACCATGGACCACTGTCCTGACCACTCTAACAGTACTGTACACCATGGACCACTGTCCTGACCACTAACAGTACTGTACACCATGGACCACTGTCCTGACCACTCTAACAGTACTGTACACCATGGACCACTGTCCTGACCACTCTAACAGTACTGTACACCATGGACCACTGTCCTGACCACTAACAGTACTGTACACCATGGACCAAATCAAATCAAATCTAATCAAATGTATTTATATAGCCCTTCGTACATCAGCTGATATCTCAAAGTGCTGTACAGAAACCCAGCCTAAAACCCCAAACAGCAAGCAATGCAGGTGTAGAAGCACGGTGGCTAGGAAAAACTCCCTAGAAAGGCCAATACCTAGGAAGAAACCTAGAGAGGAACCAGGCTATGTGGGGTGGCCAGTCCTCTTCTGGCTGTGCCGGGTGGAGATTATAACAGAACATGGCCAAGATGTTCAAATGTTCATAAATGACCAGCATGGTCGAATAATAATAAGGCAGAACAGTTGAAACTAGAGCAGCAGCACAGTCAGGTGGAAGTTGAAACTGGAGCAGCAGCATGGCCAGGTGGACTGGGGACAGCAAGGAGTCATCATGTCAGGTAGTCCTGGGGCATGGTCCTAGGGCTCAGGTCCTCCGAGAGAGAGAAAGTACTCCAGATATAACAAACTGACCCCAGCCCCCCGACACAAACTACTGCAGCATAAATACTGGAGGCTGAGACAGGAGGGGTCAGGAGACACTGTGGCCCCATCCGAGGACACCCCCGGACAGGGCCAAACAGGAAGGATATAACCCCACCCACTTTGCCAAAGCACAGCCCCCACACCACTAGACCACTGTCCTGACCACTAACAGTACTGTACACCATGGACCACTGTCCTGACCACTAACAGTACTGTACACCATGGACCACTGTCCTGACCACTAACAGTACTGTACACCATGGACCACTGTCCTGACCAGGTCTTGTAATGTCTGAGGAAACGATGGATTCATTATGGACAGAAAGTATCCACTCCACTTCACTCCCATGTTTTATGAGCTGAAATAAAAGATCCCAGAAATGTTCCATACTCACAAAATGCTTATTTCTCTCAAATTTGCTTACATTGCTGTTAGTGAGCATTTCACCTTTGCCAAGATAATCCATCCACATGACAGCTGTGGCATATCAAGAAGCTGATTAAACAGCATGATCATTACACAGGTGCACCTTGTGCTGGAGACAATAAAAGGCCATTCTAAAATGCCACAAATGTCTCAAGTTTTGAGGTAGCGTGCAATTGGCATGCTAACTGCAGGAATGTCCACCAGAGCTGTTGTCAGAGAATTGAATGGCCATTTCTCTACCATAAGCTGCCTCCAATGTTGTTTTAGACAATTTGGCAATACATTTAACCGGCCTAAAAACAACGCAGACCACGTGTAACCACGCCAGTCCAAGACCTCCACATACGGCTTCTTTACCTGCTGGATCGTCTGAGACTAACCACCCGAACAGCTGAATAAACTCTGGGTTTAGACAACTGAAGAATTTCTGCACTAACTGTCAGAAACGTCTCAGGGAAGCTCATCTGTGTGCTCGTTGTCCTCACCAGGGTCTTAACCTGACTGTAGTAACCGACTTCAGTGGGAAAATGCTCACCTTCGATGGCCACTGGCACGCTGGAGAAGTGTGCTCTTCACAAATGAATTAACTTAATCAACTTTTTCAACTGTACCGGGCAGATGGCAGACGTATGGCGTCGTGTGGGCAAGTGGTTTGCAGATATCAATGTTGTGAATCGAGTGACGTGTATGACAGCGTGTTCCAGTTCCCGCCAATATCCAGCAACTTCGCACAACCATTGAAGAGGAGTGGCACAACATTCCACAGGCCACAATCAACAGCCGGATTAACTCTATGCAAGGGGATGTGTCTTTCTGCATGAGGCAAATGGTGGTCACACCAGATACTGACTGGTTTTCTGATCCACGCCTCTACTTTTATTAAAAAGCTATCTGTGACCAACAGATACATATCTGTATTCCCAGTCATGTTAAATCCATTTCCTTATTTGAACTGTAACTCATATAACGCGAACTCCTAGCAACCCAAAGGTTACGAGTTGGAATCTCATCATGGACAACTTTAGCATTTTAGCTAATTAGAAACTTTTTTTTTTAGCTATTTTTGAACTACTTTTAACCTTTTAACCTAACTCCTAAATGTAACCTTAACCCCTAACCCCAGCTAACGTTAGCCAGTTAGTGAAAATTAGCCACCTAAATGGAATTCAAATCATACAGGATGTTACGAATTATAATTCGTACAATATGTTCCGAATTTGGTGAACGTACACTTGCTGACAGGTGTATAAAATCGAGCACACAGCCATGCAATCTCCATAGACACTCATTGGTAGTAGAATGGCCCGTACTGAAGTGTTCAGTGACTTTTAGCAACAGGTGTGGCTGAAATAGCTGAATCCACTCATTTGAAGGTGTGTCCACATACTTTTGGTCAGATAGTGTAAATTTAGCACATTTGTAACATAATATACAAAGAAACGTGCGCTCTCTTAACAACAGTCTATTCCTAGGATGCATGAATTTCAAGTTGGGGGAAGCTACAAGTTATCCTACCATTTCTACCAATCTGTTTGCCAGTTTTGATTTTCATATGCACATATCAGTGAAACAATTTAATTTAAATTATAACGTATTAATTTCTCATGTGGTTAATAATACAAATCAGGATTAAAATGATAAAAATCTAAAAATGGAAATTCCACCCATTCGAGACCAACAGCCTCTGTCATAATAAATATTATGGACACATTGATTCACCGTGAGCCATTGGCGGCTAAAGAAATGAGAGATGGCCAATGTAGCAGTAGGCCCATTGTCAACTAAGTAAAAATACATAAATCCGACAAAATATCCTGATGAAAATGCAGGTTCTTTCAATTGCATTAATCTCTACACCGCCTGTCTGCCTCCCTCCCTTTCTATCTGTCTTGACTTGAGCTATCACTAGTGAAGTGTAACATGGTAGCCTATCAAATCAATCAACTGGGTCTTGCCCAATGACTGTATATATGAAGCTCTGGCCAAAGATGTTGCTTGCAAACTTGCAACAATGTATCAACTAGCCTATTCAGAGCCCTCAGAGTTTCCCACCAGTGAGCTCTGGACAGACAGCTGTTTTTGTGCAAAAGGAAATGTTGAGGTATTTTATGACGTTCCACTCGATATATTGGATACTGTGGATTGTTTCAAATCACAAGCCTGTAGGTCTATATACCAAGCCTGTATGTCTATATACCAAGCCTGTAGGTCCATATACCAAGCCTGTAGGTCCATATACCAAGCCTGTAGGTCTATATACCAAGCCTGTAGGTCTATATACCAAGCCTGTAGGTCCATATTCCAAGCCTGTAGGTCTATATACCAAGCCTGTAGGTCTATATACCCAGCCTGTAGGTCTATATACCAAGCCTGTAGGTCTATATACCAAGCCTGTAGGTCTATATACCAAGCCTGTAGGTCCATATACCAAGCCCGTAGGGTCTATATACCAAGCCTGTAGGTCCATATACCAAGCCTGTAGGTCTATATACCAAGCCTGTAGGTCCATATACCAAGCCTGTAGGTCCATATACCAAGCCTGTAGGTCTATATACCCAGCCTGTAGGTCTATATACCAAGCCTGTAGGTCTATATACCAAGCCTGTAGGTCTATATACCAAGCCTGTAGGTCCATATACCAAGCCTGTAGGGTCTATATACCAAGCCTGTAGGTCTATATACCGAGCCTGTAGGTCTATATACTAAGCCTGTAGGTCTATATACCAAGCCTGTAGGTCTATATACTAAGCCTGTAGGTCTATATACCAAGCCTGTAGGTCCATATACCAAGCCTGTAGGTCCATATACCAAGCCCGTAGGGTCTATATACCAAACCTGTAGGTCTATATACCAAGCCTGTAGGTCTATATACCAAGCCTGTAGGTCTATATACCAAGCCTGTAGGTCCATATACCAAGCCTGCGACATGGGCAGTGTGCGTGGCAATAGGCCTCGCTGATTATTGAGATGCAGCTGTCTGTGAAAAGCAATGCATCTAAAATATGAATGAAGATGATATGCCTTCAGTATCATTTGAAATGTTGAGATGAGAAGAAGAGGAGGGTTGTAAGCGAACATATTGGTGCTTCTCTCTCCAGAATGTGTTCATATCTCCAGAATGTGCTCATATCTCCAGAATGTGCTCATATCTCCAGAATGTGCTCATATCTCCAGAATGTGTTCATATCTCCAGAATGTGCTCATATCTCCAGAATGTGTTCATATCTCCAGAATGCGTTCATATCTCCAGAATGTGCTCATATCTCCAGAATGTGTTCATATCTCCAGAATGTGCTCATATCTCCAGAATGTGTTCATATCTCCAGAATGTGCTCATATCTCCAGAATGCGTTCATATCTCCAGAATGTGTTCATATCTCCAGAATGTGTTCATATCTCCAGAATGTGTTCATATCTCCAGAATGTGTTCATATCTCCAGAATGCATTCATATCTCCAGAATGTGCTCATATCACCAGAATGCATTGAGCTGTCTCCCCCTAATTCTTGCGCATTCATTGTTTTATTGTGTTAATTGTTTGCCCTTTGATTGTTTATTTTGATCAATTCCCCATTACATATGTCACCAGTAGTAAATGTACCCTTAATCCCTGTAATTTGGTTACATACATTTCTGTTAATGCATGAATTAATTAGGCCTACAGTCATTTACTGTGATGTTGACTGTGAAGTTGGAGTGGAAATGATGTTTGCAGAGTTCATAACCTGCTACACTTGTGAGAAACAAGTTTTGGTTTATTTCATACCATAGTTTATGAATGTGGTCAATTTTTTCCTTGTTTTTTTGCTAGGAGCACTCCATGTGAACAATGAGCATGTGTCTGGTTTCTCTGCTCTGTTGAGAGAGCACGCGCATTAGCATGCATAGGCTAACTGGATGTCTGCTTTTTGATTGTCTTTACTCACCACCACGAACATGCTGAGGTTCTCAGCCATTTTTTATTTACCTCACAAAGTCAATGAAGTCTGTTTATTTTTTATCCATTATGAATGATAATAGTTCCTCGCAGTATTTGAAAAATTGTTCTAACACTCTCCCCTCAAATAATCACCAGGCCTCGGTGTGAAAGAGACAAATGTCATGCTCTGAGCTTTAAAAGAAGCTGATGATCCTCTGTGGCTACATCATGCTCTCTGGTGAAGTACACTATATATACAAAAGTATGTGGACACCTCTTCAAATGAGGGGAATCGGCTATTTCAGCCACACCTGTTGCTGACAGGTTTATAAAATCGAGCACACAGTCATGCAATCTCCATAGACAAACATTGGCTGTAGAATGGCCTTACTGAAGAGCTCAGTGACTTTCAACATAGCACCATCATAGGATGCAACCTTTCCAACAAGTCAGTTTGTCAAATTTCTGCCCTGCTAGAGCTGCCCCGGTCAACTGTAAGGGCTGTTATTGTGAAGTGGAAACATCTGGGAGCAACAACACCTCAGCCATTAAGTGGTAGGCCACACAAGCTCACAGAATGGGATCGCCGAGTGCTGAAGCGCATAAAAATTGTCTGTCCTCTGTTGCAACACTCACTACCGAGTTCCAAACTGCCTCTGGAAGCAACGTCAAGCACATTAACTGTTAATCGGGAGCTTCATGAGCAGCTGCACACAAGCCTAAGATCACCATGCGCAATGCCAAGCGTCGGCTGGAGTGGTGTAAAGCTCGCTGCCATTGGATTCTTTAGCAGTGGAAACGCTTTTTCTGGAGTGATGAATCACGCTGCACCATCTGGCAGTCCGACGGGAGAACGCTGCCTGCCCGAATGCAACGTGTCAACTGTAAAGTTTGGTGGAGGAGGAATAATGGTCTGGGGCTGTTTTTCATGGTTCGGGCTATGCCACTTAGTTCCAGGGAAGATATATTTTTATTTTTACCCCCCTTTTCAATCTTGTGTCAGAGGTGAAGGTGGAGTCATGCGTTCCGTTCAACTGGTGACTGAGGTGAGCCTGCAGGCGCCTAGCCCGCCACAAGGAGTCATTATAGCGTGATTAGCCAAGTAAAGCCCCCTGGCCAAACCCTCCCCTAACCTGGATGATGCTAGGCCAATTGTGTGCCGTCCTATGGGACTCCCGTCCACGGCCGGAAGAACCCAGGTCTGTAGTAACGCCTCAGGTCTGTAGCTGCGCCACTCGGGAGGCCCCAGTAAAGGGAAATCTTAACGCTACAGAATACAACGACATTCTAGACAATTCTGTGCTTCCATTTTTGGCAACAGTTTGAGGAAGGCCATTTCCTGTTTCAGCATGACAATGCCCCGTGCACAAAGCGAGATCCATACAGAAATTGTTTATGGAGATCTGTGTGGAAGAACTTGACTGGCCTGCACAGAGCCCTGACGTCAACCCAATCGAAAACCTTTAGGATGAATTGGAACGCCAACTGCGAGCCAGACCTAACTGCCCGACATCAGTGCCCGACCTCACTAATGCTCTTGTGGCTGAATGGAAGTCCTTGCAGCATTGTTCCAACATCTAGTGGAAAGCCTTCCCAGAAGAGTGGAGGCTGTTATAGCTGCAAAGGGGGGACCAACTCCATATTAAAGCCTTCCCAGAAGAGTGGAGGCTGTTATAGCTGCAAAGGGGGGACCAACTCCATATTAAAGCCTTCCCAGAAGAGTAGAGGCTGTTATAGCTGCAAAGGGGGGACAAACTCCATATTAAAGCCTTCCCAGAAGAGTAGAGGCTGTTATAGCTGCAAAGGGGGGACCAACTCCATATTACTTTTGGTCATGTAGTGTTATTTTTAGTGATTTTATTTATTTCTGTATAGACCGGAGTAATTATATCATTTTGGCAACTGTATTTAATTTTACTTTGCAGGCACCCCAACCAAACACATATACCCACTCCTCTCCTCTCCTCCATCCTCATTAAATGTGTTGTATTGTTCCAGCTGGTCCTGTCTAACGTGGACGTGGAGCTGAAGTATTATGACCTTGGTCTGCCGTGCCGCGACCAGACAGACGACCAGGTCACCATTGACTCGGCCATCGCCACCATGAAGTACAACGTGGCTGTCAAGTGTGCCACCATCACCCCGGATGAAGCCAGAGTCGATGGTATCTACTTTAATCACAGAAATACATTATCTGGTTAGAAATAAATCATACATCCACAAGATGGATATTTGAATCCCAGGGGATAAGACTTATTCAAGTGTTTCTATAAATATTTGTTTGACCATGGTTTCAGTGTCAGGAGGTAGATCAGTACTGCAGTTTGACAGTTAACAGCTTAACTCCTGTCAGGCCTTCATCCATGACCCTTACTCCTCAGAGTTGAAGATGTGGAAGAGTCAGGGTTAGATAGATAGTTAGTTAGTTACCTGGGCTAGATGTAGTAAGGTCAGGGTTAGGTAGATAGTTACCTGGGCTAGGTGTAGTAAGGTCAGGGTTAGGTAGATAGTTACCTGGGCTAGGTGTAGTAAGGTCAGGGTTAGGTAGATAGTTACCTGGGCTAGGTGTAGTAAGGTCAGGGTTAGGTACATAGTTACCTGGGCTAGGTGTAGTAGGGTTAGATATACACTACTGTTCAAAAGTTTGGGGTCACTTAGAAATGTCCTTGTTTTTTTTAAAAGAAAAGCACTTTTTTTAATCTATTGAAATAACATCAAATAAATCAGAAATTCAGTCTAGACATTGTTAATGTTGTAAATGACTATTGTAGCTGGAAACGGCAGATTTTTTATGGAATATCTACATAGGCGCACAGAGGCCCATTATCAGCAACCATCACTCCTGTGTTCCAATGGCACGTTGTGTTAGCTAATCCAAGTTTATCCTTTTAAAAGGCTAATTGATCATTAGAAAACCCTTTTCCAATTACATTAGCACAGCTGAAACTGTTGTTTTGATTAAAGAAGCAATAAAATTGGCCTTCTTTAGACTAGTTGAGTATTGTCACGACTTCCGCCGAAGTTGGCTCCCCTGCCTGTTCGGGCGGTGCTCGGCGGTCGTCGTCACCGTCCTACTAGCCACTACCGATCTCTTTTTCGTTTGTCTGTTGGTTTTGTCTTATTAGTTTCACCTGTGTGTATTTTAGTTTAGTTAGCGTCCTTATATATAGTAGGTTGTCCCACCCTTGTTTTGTGCGGGATTGTTTTTTGTTACTCTGTCGTATGGTGGTTTTCGTATGTGTATTCTCTGGACTATTTGGTCCTGTGTTTGGGCTGGTCTATTGTATGCGCCCTGTATGTTGGCGTGACCGTTTTGTGCACCGGAGAATAAATTGACGATCTACTGAACCCTGCTCTCTGCGCCTGATTCCACCCACCACTCCTAGTATCCCGTGACAAGTATCTGGAGCATCAGCATTTGTGGGTTCGATTACTGGCTCAAAATGGCCAGAAACAAAGCACTTTCTTCTGAAACTCGTCAGTCTATTCTTGATCTCAGAAATAAAGGCTATTCCATGCGAGAAATTGCCAAGAACTGAAGATGTTGTACAATGCTGTGTACTATTCCCTTCACAGAACAGCGCAAACTGGCCCTAACCAGAATAGAAAGAGGAGTGGGAGGCCCCGGTGCACAACTGAGCAAGAGGACAAGTACATTAGAGTGTCTAGTTTGAGAAACAGATCACACACAAGTCCTAAACTGGCAGCTTCATTAAATAGTATCCGCAAAACACCAGTCTCTACGTCAACAGTGAAGAGGTGACTCCGGGATGCTGGCCTTCTAGGAAGAGTTCCTCTGTCCAGTGTCTGTGTTCTTTTGCACATCTTAATCTTTTCTTTTTATTGACCACTCTAAGATATAGCATTTTCTTTGCAACTGTGCCTAGAAGGCCAGCATCCCGGAATCACCGCCTCACTGTTGACGTTGAGACTAGTGTTTTGCGGGTACTATTTAATGTAGCTGCCAGTTGAGGACTTGTGTGTCGTCTGTTTCTCAAACTAGACACTCTAATATACTTGTCCTCTTGCTCAGTTGTGCACCGGGGCCTCTCACTCCTCTTTCTATTCTGGTTAGGGCCAGTTTGCACTGTTCTGTAAAGGGAGTAGTACACAGCATTGTACGAAATCTTCAGTTTCTTGGCAATTTATCGCATGGAATAGCCTTCATTTCTCAGAAGTGTATAGTTGTAGTGTATAGTTACCTGGGCTAGATGTAGTAAGGTCAGGGTTAGATAGATAGTTAGTTACCTGGGCTAGATGTAGTATGGTCAGGGTTAGATAGATAGTTAGTTACCTGGGCTAGATGTAGTATGGTCAGGGTTAGATAGATAGTTAGTTACCTGGGCTAGATGTAGTAAGGTCATGGTTAGATAGTTAGTTAGTTAGTTAGTTAGTTAGTTACCTGGGCTAGGTGTAGTTGGGTTAGATAGATAGTTAGTTACCTGGGCTAGGTGTAGTTGGGTTAGATATATAGTTATCTGGGCTAGATGTAGTAAGGTCAGGGTTAGAGTTATGGTTAGGTCTAATAGGTTAACTCAGGCCTCCATCTCTAACCCTAACAGAGTTCAAGCTGAAGAAGATGTGGAAGAGTCCCAACGGAAGCATCAGGAACATTCTGGGCGGAACCGTCTTCCGAGAGCCGATCATCTGCAAGAACATTCCCCGTCTGGTCCCTGGTTGGACGCAGCCAATAACGATCGGCAGACACGCCTTTGGTGACCAGGTAGATAAGTAACATACAATACGTGTTTTAGATTAGATTTGTATTCAATCACAGAGCATGTGAGGATTGTTCTGTTGTTGATGTTTGTTGTTGTGTTGTTCCACAGTACAGAGCCACAGACTTTGTGATCACCAAGCCAGGGAAGTTTAAGATGGTGTTCACCCCAGCTGACGGCAGCAAGGGGAGTGAGTGGGAGGTCTTTGACTTCGTCTCAGGAGGCTGTGGGTTGGGCATGTACAATACTGATGAGGTGAGCAGGCTGGGGCAGGTTCTTTTTTTTTTTAAGTTACACACTTTATTTTCCATCCAAGGAATGAAATTTGCCTTTGACATTAAAGAACATAAACTGAGCAAAAATATAAACACAACATGTAAAGTGTTGGTCCCATGTTTTATGAGCTGAAATAAAATATCTCAGAAATGTTCTCTATGCACAAAAAGCTTATTTCTCTCAAATTTGGTGGACAAATGTGTTTACATCCCTGTTAGTGAGCACTTCTCCTTTGCCAAGATAATCCATCTACCTGACAGGTGTGGAAAATAAAGAAGCTGATTAAACGGCATAATCATTACACAGGTGCACCTTGTGCTGGAGACAATAAAAGGCCACTTTAAAATGTGCACTTTTGTCACACAACACAATGCCACAGAGCGTGCAATTGGCATGCTGACTGCAGGAATGTTGCCAGGGAATTTAATGTTAATTTCTCTACCATAAGCCTCCTCCAACATCGGTTTAGAGAATATGGCAGTACATCCAACCGGCCTCATAACCGCAGGCCACGTGTAACCACGGCAGCCCAGGACCTCCACATCCGGCTTCATCACCAGCTGGATCATCTGAGACCAGCCAGACGGACAGCACCACTGAAGAATTTCTGCACAAACTGTTAGAAACGTCTCAGGGAAGCTTATCTTGTGCTCGTCGTCCTCACCAGGGTTTTGACCTGACTGCAGGTCGGCGTCATAACCGACTTCAGTGGGTAAATGCTCATCTTCGATGGCCACTGGCACGCTGGAGAAGTGTGCTCTTCAGGGATGATTCCCGGTTTGAACTGTACCAGGCAACTGGTAGTGTTTTGTGGGCCAGCGGTTTGCTGATGTCAATGTTGTGAACAGAATGCCCCATGGTGGCGGTGGGGTTATGGTATGGGCAGGCATAAGCTATGGACAATGAACACAATTGCATTTTATCAATGGAAATTTGAATGCACAGAGATACCGTGACGAGATCCTGAGGTCCATTGTCTTGTTATTCATCCTCCACGATCACCTTATGTTTCAGTATGATAATGTACAGCCTGTCTTTCCTCTCCAGTCCATCACCTCATTTTTCAGTATGATAATGTACAGCCTGTTTGTCCTGTCCAGTCCATCACCTCATGTTTCAGTATGATAATGTACAGCCTGTTTGTCCTGTCCAGTCCATCACCTCATGTTTCAGTATGATAATGTACAGCCTGTTTGTCCAGTCCATCACCTCATGTTTCAGTATGATAATGTACAACCTGTCTGTCCTGTCCATCACCTCATGTTTCAGCATGATAATGTACAGCCTGTTTGTCCTGTCCATCTCCTCATGTTTCAGTATGATAATGTACAGCCTGTTTGTCCTGTCCTGTCCATCACAGGGTTCTAATAGTGTTCTGTCTGTCCTGTCCAGTCCATCACAGGGTTTGCCCACAGCTGTTTCCAGTATGCCATCAATAAGAGGTGGCCTCTATACATGAGCACTAAGAACACCATCCTTAAGTACTACGACGGACGCTTCAAGGATATCTTCCAGGAGATCTTTGAGGAGTAAGACATTCAACTGGCAGCCTACAGTATAGAGTTGCACTGCATTCCACATTTATACTATTCTAGATATTTATTTATTTTTATTTATTTACCTTTATTTAACCAGGTAGGCAAGTTGAGAACAAGTTCTCATTTACAATTGCGACCTGGCCAAGATAAAGCAAAGCAGTTCGACAGATAAAACGACACAGAGTTACACATGGAGTAAAAACAAACATACAGTCAATAATGCAGTATAAACAAGTCTATATACAATGTGAGGTGAGAAGGGAGGTAAAGGCAAAAAAGGCCATGATGGCAAAGTAAATACAATATAGCAAGTAAAATACTGGAATGGTAGTTTTGCAATGGAAGAATGTGCAAAGTAGAAATAAAAAATAATGGGGTGCAAAGGAGCAAAATAAATAAATAAATTAAAATTAAATACAGTTGGGAAAGAGGTAGTTGTTTGGGCTAAATTATAGGTGGGCTATGTACAGGTGCAGTAATCTGTGAGCTGCTCTGACAGTTGGTGCTTAAAGCTAGTGAGGGAGATAAGTGTTTCCAGTTTCAGAGATTTTTGTAGTTCGTTCCAGTCATTGGCAGCAGAGAACTGGAAGGAGAGGCGGCCAAAGAAAGAATTGGTTTTGGGGGTGACTAGAGAGATATACCTGCTGGAGCGTGTGCTACAGGTGGGAGATGCTATGGTGACCAGCGAGCTGAGATAAGGGGGGACTTTACCTAGCAGGGTCTTGTAGATGACATGGAGCCAGTGGGTTTGGCGACGAGTATGAAGCGAGGGCCAGCCAACGAGAGCGTACAGGTCGCAATGGTGGGTAGTATATGGGGCTTTGGTGATAAAACGGATTGCACTGTGATAGACTGCATCCAATTTGTTGAGTAGGGTATTGGAGGCTATTTTGTAAATGACATCGCCAAAGTCGAGGATTGGTAGGATGGTCAGTTTTACAAGGGTATGTTTGGCAGCATGAGTGAAGGATGCTTTGTTGCGAAATAGGAAGCCAATTCTAGATTTAACTTTGGATTGGAGATGTTTGATATGGGTCTGGAAGGAGAGTTTACAGTCTAACCAGACACCTAAGTATTTGTAGTTGTCCACGTATTCTAAGTCAGAGCCGTCCAGAGTAGTGATGTTGGACAGGCGGGTAGGTGCAGGTAGCGATCGGTTGAAGAGCATGCATTTAGTTTTACTTGTATTTAAGAGCAATTGGAGGCCACGGAAGGAGAGTTGTATGGCATTGAAGCTTGCCTGGAGGGTTGTTAACACAGTGTCCAAAGAAGGGCCGGAAGTATACAGAATGGTGTCGTCTGCGTAGAGGTGGATCAGGGACTCACCAGCAGCAAGAGCGACCTCATTGATGTATACAGAGAAGAGAGTCGGTCCAAGAATTGAACCCTGTGGCACCCCCATAGAGACTGCCAGAGGTCCGGACAGCAGACCCTCCGATTTGACACACTGAACTCTATCAGAGAAGTAGTTGGTGAACCAGGCGAGGCAATCATTTGAGAAACCAAGGCTGTCGAGTCTGCCGATGAGGATATGGTGATTGACAGAGTCGAAAGCCTTGGCCAGATCAATGAATACGGCTGCACAGTAATGTTTCTTATCGATGGCGGTTAAGATATCGTTTAGGACCTTGAGCGTGGCTGAGGTGCACCCATGACCAGCTCTGAAACCGGATTGCATAGCAGAGAAGGTATGGTGAGATTCGAAATGGTCGGTAATCTGTTTGTTGACTTGGCTTTCGAAGACCTTAGAAAGGCACGGTAGGATAGATATAGGTCTGTAGCAGTTTGGGTCAAGAGTGTCCCCCCCTTTGAAGAGGGGGATGACCGCAGCTGCTTTCCAATCTTTGGGAATCTCAGACGACACGAAAGAGAGGTTGAACAGGCTAGTAATAGGGGTGGCAACAATTTCGGCAGATAATTTTAGGAAGAAAGGGTCCAGATTGTCTAGCCCGGCTGATTTGTAGGGGTCCAGATTTTGCAGCTCTTTCAGAACATCAGCTGAATGGATTTGGGAGAAGGAGAAATGGGGAAGGCTTGGGCGAGTTGCTGTTGGGGGTGCAGTGCTGTTGTCCGGGGTAGGAGTAGCCAGGTGGAAAGCATGGCCAGCCGTAGAAAAATGCTTATTGAAATTCTCAATTATGGTGGATTTATCAGTGGTGACAGTGTTTCCTATCTTCAGTGCAGTGGGCAGCTGGGAGGAGGTGTTCTTATTCTCCATGGACTTTACAGTGTCCCAGAACTTTTTTGAGTTAGTGTTGCAGGAAGCAAATTTCTGCTTGAAAAAGCTAGCCTTGGCTTTTCTAACTGCCTGTGTATAATGATTTCTAGCTTCCCTGAACAGCTGCATATCACGGGGGCTGTTCGATGCTAATGCAGAACGCCATAGGATGTTTTTGTGTTGGTTAAGGGCAGTCAGGTCTGGGGAGAACCAAGGGCTATATCTGTTCCTGGTTCTAAATTTCTTAAATGGGGCATGTTTATTTAAGATGGTTAGGAAGGCATTTTTAAAAAATATCCAGGCATCCTCTACTGACGGGATGAGATCAATATCCTTCCAGGATACCCCGGCCAGGTCGATTAGAAAGGCCTGCTCGCAGAAGTGTTTCAGGGAGCGTTTTACAGTGATGAGTGGAGGTCGTTTGACCGCTGACCCATTACGGATGCAGGCAATGAGGCAGTGATCGCTGAGATCTTGGTTGAAGACGGCAGAGGTGTATTTAGAGGGGAAGTTGGTTAGGATGATATCTATGAGGGTGCCCGTGTTTAAGGTTTTGGGGAGGTACCTGGTAGGTTCATTGATTATTTGTGTGAGATTGAGGGCATCAAGTTTAGATTGTAGGATGGCTGGGGTGTTAAGCATGTTCCAGTTTAGGTCGCCTAGCAGCACGAACTCTGAAGATAGATGGGGGGCAATCAGTTCACATATGGTGTCCAGAGCACAGCTGGGGGCAGAGGGTGGTCTATAGCAGGCGGCAACGGTGAGAGACTTGTTTTTAGAGAGGTGGATTTTTAAAAGTAGAAGTTCGAATTGTTTGGGTACAGACCTGGATAGTAGGACAGAACTCTGCAGGCTATCTTTGCAGTAGATTGCAACACCGCCCCCTTTGGCAGTTCTATCTTGTCTGAAAATGTTGTAGTTTGGAATTAAAATGTCTGAGTTTTTGGTGGTCTTCCTAAGCCAGGATTCAGACACAGCTAGAACATCCGGGTTGGCAGAGTGTGCTAAAGCAGTGAATAGAACAAACTTAGGGAGGAGGCTTCTAATGTTAACATGCATGAAACCAAGGCTATTACGGTTACAGAAGTCGTCAAAAGAGAGCGCCTGGGGAATAGGAGTGGAGCTAGGCACTGCAGGGCCTGGATTCACCTCTACATCGCCAGAGGAACATAGGAGGAGTAGAATAAGGGTACGGCTAAAAGCTATGAGAATTGGTCGTCTAGAACGTCTGGAACATAGAGTAAAAGGAGGTTTCTGGGGGCGATAAAATAGCATCAAGGTATAATGTACAGACAAATGTATGGTAGGATGTGAATACAGTGGAGGTAAACCTAGGTATTGAGTGATGAAGAGAGAGATATTGTCTCTAGAAACATCGTTGAAACCAGGAGATGTCATTGCATGTGTGGGTGGTGGAACTAATAGGTTGGATAAGGTATAGTGAGCAGGACTAGAGGCTCTACAGTGAAATAAGCCAATAAACACTAACCAGAACAGAAATGGACAAGACATATTGACATTAAGGGGAGGCATGCTTAGTCGAGTGATCAAAAGGGTCCGGTGAGTGGAGAGGTTGGTTGGTGATTTAGACAGCTAGCCAGGGCATCGGTAGCAAGCTAGCATAGGATGGAGGTCTGTTGTTAGCCACCTCCTGCGCTCCGTCAGTAGATTAGTGGGGTTCCGTGTGGTAGAGGGGATTAATCCAAATCACACAACAACAACAAAAATAAAAACAATAGATATAGTTATAGAGGCCCAAGAAGAAAACATAATAATAATAATAAAAAATAAAAAAAAATAAAAAAAATTGTCCGATATAGACTATACCTAACTACTGTAGATATAGTCTATTCACCATATCTATAACTAACTAGATATAGTCTATTCACCATATTTATAACTATATATAGTCTATTCACCATATTTATAACTATATATAGTCTGTTCACCATATTTATAAACATATATAGTCTATTCACCATATCTATAATTAACTAGATATAGTCTATTCACCATATTTATAACTAGATATAGTCTATTCACCATATCTATAACTAGATATAGTCTATTCACCATATCTATAACTAGATATAGTCTATTCACCATATTTATAACTAGATATAGTCTATTCACCATATTTATAACTAGATATAGTCTATTCACCATATCTATAACTAGATATAGTCTATTCACCATATTTATAACTAGATATAGTCTATTCACCATATTTATAACTAGATATAGTCTATTCACCATATTTATAACTAGATATAGTCTATTCACCATATTTATAACTAGATATAGTCTATTCACCATATTTATAACTATATATATAGTCTATTCACCATATTTTTACTAGATATAGTCTATTCACCATATTTTTACTAGATATAGTCTATTCACCATATTTATAACTAGATATAGTCTATTCACCATATTTATAACTAGATCTAGTCTATTCACCATATCTATAATTAACTAGATATAGTCTATTCACCATATTTATAACTAGATATAGTCTATTCACCATATTTATAACTAGATATAGTCTATTCACCATATTTATAACTAGATCTAGTCTATTCACCATATCTATAATTAACTAGATATAGTCTATTCACCATATTTATAACTAGATATAGTCTATTCACCATATTTATAATTAACTAGATATAGTCTATTCACCATATTTATAACTAGATAAAGTCTATTCACCATATTTATAACTAGATATAGTCTATTCACCATATTTATAACTATATATAGTCTATTCACCATATCTATAACTAGATATAGTCTATTCACCATATTTATAACTATATATATAGTCTATTCACCATATTATACCTAACTAGACATACAACTCTATTCAATCTGTATCGCCTGATAGAGCACTGGAAATGTAAAGGTCATTTCCTATTGAGACGACATCTGCAGTGTTTACCGTGAATGCAGTCTCTGCTAACGCGGGAACATTGCCTTTAAATTTCAATCATAATCATCAAAGAAATTGTAGTTGTCACATGCGTGGAATACGACAGGTGTAGTTGAAAGAGATGGGTAATCATCGGTCTTCTTCGCTGAAGGCAACTTGTCTAAGACAATGAAATTGGCTGCCTTGGAGAACCGATCAACGACCACCAGGGTAGTGGTAAGCCCTTGGGATGGAGGTAACCCTCTGATAAAGTCTACAGACAGGTGGGACCAGGGCCCGCTGGGGATGGGCAGAAGTTGTAGCAACCCAGCCGGTTGCTGGCGTAAGGACTTGCTTTGGGCACAGGTGGAACAGGGCACAACAAAGGATCTCACCTCAATCATGTTGAGCCACCAGAATATCTTCCTCAGGAACTCCAGAGTCCGATTAACCCCTGGATGCCCAGGTAATTTAGAGGAGTGTCCCCATTGTAGTACTCGAGAACGGGCTGATTGCAGAATGTAGAGTCTGTTAGTGGGTTCCCCACCGGGGTCAGGTTCTCGGGTCTGGGCTTGTCCGACCGTGGTCTCAATACTCCATATCACAGCGGCCACAATGCGGGAGCTGGGGATGATGAGCTCGGAGTCCCTCTCCTCGTTAGGGACATCCTGTTGGCGGGACAGGGTGTCTGCTTTCTGATTCTTGGATCCCGGGCGATAGGCTGAAATCAAAATCGAGACCTCCGCAGTAAAGGCAGAAGCCTTCGCACATGCACCTTGTGGGCTCAGACATGTGCGTCCCAGCTGCATGGGCTCCTCAATAATGGGTTCGGGGAGCTTGGGGTGCTCAGGAAACCAGGATAATGGGGTGGTGTCAAAAAGGTGCTGTTTCACGTGTTCTCGGAGGCAGTTGTCGATTCTGATTGCCAGAATTATCAGGGACTCAAGGTCCTCTTCCAGTTCCCGAGAGGCCAGTTCATCCTTGATGGAGTTGAACAGTCGGCTGGCTGCTTCTTGTCCGCTGAATGGGTGGTTGAAGACTCGTCGCAGCTCGGCAATGAAGGCTAATATTTATTTTTAATTTGACCTTTATTTAACTAGGCAAGCCAGTTAAGAACAAATTCTTATTTTCAATGACGGCCTAGGAACAGTGGATTAACTGTCTGTTCAGGGGCAGAACGGCAGGGTAGCCTAGTGGTTAGAGCGTTGGACTAGTAACTGGAAGGTTGCAGGTTCAAACCCCCGAGCTGACATGGTACAAAACTGTCGTTCTGCCCCTGAACAGGAACAGTTAACCCACTGTTCCTAGGCCGTCATTGAAAATAATAATTTGTTCTTAACTGACTTGCCTAGTTCAATAAAGGTAAAATTAATATTAGCCTTCATTGTCAGCTTGGGGATTTGAACTTGCAACCTTCCGGGTTACCGCTCTAACCACTAGGCTACCCTGCCGCCCCAAATATGGAGCTGCAGGATGGTGGCTGTGTAACGTGTATGCTAATAATCAGGAAGTACAGAGAGTGAATTTAATAGAACATGGAACAAAACAAGAAACACGAGTAGCGTACAGACATAAAACAAAGGAACAGAAACAATAACGCCTGGGGAAAGAACCAAAGGGAGTGACAGATATAGGGGTGGTAATCAGGAAGGGGATGGAGTCCAGGTGGGTAACAACATTCTTGATCTGGGTGATCTCTGCTGGGTCAATGTTTTGGCAGAAGCTTGCTGTAATGTGATAAGGTTTGAGACAGGTGCAGAGAAGAGTCCAGACAAGGAATCAGTGGTTCAGGATAAACATAATACTTTACTGAGAAATGGTGGCCACAGGATCACAGTATACTTCAAAAAACAACACCCAGGAAACGAACGCACACGGTAAATAATTCAAGCTTCTGCAAAGGACAACAGAAATCACTTCGTTTAACAGGGAAATCATAATGGGTAAATTGGACACACCTGAGTGTCATCAATGTCTCTAGGATGGTCTCTAACACCCTCTGGTGACAGGTGGACCATGACAGTGCGGTAGCAGAGAGAACAGTCTATGACTTGGGTTACTGTAGTCTTTGACACATTTTTGGGCCTTCGTCTGACACGGTCTAATATGGAGGCCCTGGATAGCATGAAGCTTGGCCCCAGTGATGTACTGGGCCGGACGCACTACCCTCTGTAGGACCTTACGGTCGGATGCCGAGCAGTTGCCATACCAGGTAGTGATGCCATACCAGGTAGTGATGCAACTGGTCAGGATGCTCTCAATGGTGCAGCTGAACTTTTTGAAGATCTGGAGACCCATGCCAAATCTTTTCAAGCTCCTGAGGGGGAAAAGGCATTGTCGTGCCCTCTTCATGACTGTTTTTGAGTGTTTGGACCATGATAGTTTGTTGGTGATGTGGACGCCAAGGAACTTGAAGCTCTCAACCTGTTCCACTACAGCCCCGTCGATGTGAATGGGGGCGTGCTGGGTCCTCCTTTTCCTGTAGTCCACGATCATCTCCTTTGTCTTGATCACGTTGAGGGAGAGGTTTTTGTCTTGGCACCACACAGCCAGGTCTCTTACGGCCTCTGACCGACTGTCTCATTGTTGTCGGTGATCAGGCCTACCACCGTTGTGTCATCAGCAAACTTAATGATGGTGTTGGAGTCGTGCTTGCCATGCAGTCGTTTGTGAACGGGACTAAGGAGGGGACTAAGCACGCACCCCTGAGGGGCCACTGTGTTGAGGATCAACGTGGCATATGTGTTGTTGCCTACCCTTACCACCTGGGGGCGGCCCATCAGGAAGTCCAGGATCCAGTTGCAGAGGGAGGTGTTTAGTCCCAGGGTCCTTAGCTTATTGGTGAGCTTTGTGGGCGCTATGGTGTTGAGCGTTGAGCTTTCGTCAATGAACAGCATTCTCACATAGGTGTTCCTTGTGTCCAGGTGGTAAAGGGCAGTGTTGAGTGCGATTGAGATTGCATCATCTGTTGGGGCGATATGCGAATTGGAGTGGGTCTAGCGTTTCCGGGATGATGGAGGTGATGTTAGCCATGACCAGCCTTTCAAAGTACTTCATGGCTACCGACATGAATGCTACAGAGCAGCAGTAGTCATTTAAGCAGGTTACCTTTGCTTTCTTGGCCACAGGGACTATGGTGGTCTGCTTGAAACATGTAGGTACTACAGACTTGTACTACAGACACTTGCCAGTTAGTCCGCACATACTCTGAGTACACGTCCTGGTAATCCATCTGACCCCGCTACCTTGTGAATGTTGACCTGTTTTAAAGGTTTTGCTCACGTCGGCTGATCACACAGTCATCTGAAACAGCTGATGCTCTCATGCATGCTTCAGTGTTGCTTGCCTCGAAGCGAGCATGAAAAGCATTTAGCCCATCTGGAAGGCGTCACTTGGCAGCTCGCGGATGGGTTTCCCTTTGTAGTCTGTAATAGCTTGCAAGCCCTGCCCCAACTGACGAGCATCAGAGCTGGTGGAGTAGGATTCAATCTTAGTCCTGTATTGACGCTTTGCCTGTTTGATGGTTCGTCTGAGGGCATAGCCAGATTTCTTATAAGCATTCAGATTAGTGTCCCTCTCCTTGAATGCGGCAGCTCTAGCCTTTTGCTCGGTGCGGATGATGCCTCTAATCCATGGCTTCTGGTTGGGATATGGACGCATGACGTCGTCGATGCACTTTTTGATGAAGCTGGTGACTGATTTGATATACTGCTAAATTCCATTGGATGAATCATGGAACATATTCCAGTTTGTGCTAGCAAAACAGTCCTGTAACATAGCATCCCCTTCATCTGAGCACTTCCGTATTGAGAAAGTCACTGGTACTTCCTGCTTTAGCTTTTGCTTGTAAGCAGGAATTAGGGGGATAGAATTATGGTCAGATTTGCCAAATGGAGCGTGAGGGAGAGCTTTGTACATGTCTCTGTGTGTGGAGTAAAGGTGGTGTAGAATTTTTTTCTCCCTCTGGTTAAACATGTGACATGCTGGTAGAAATTAGGTAAACATATTTAAGTTTGCCTGCATTAAAGTCACCGGCCACTAGTGCGGCTTCTGGATGAGCATTTTCTTCTTTGCTTATGGCCTTACAGCTCGTTGAGTGCAGTCTTAGTGCCATCATCGGTTTGTGGTGGTAAATAGACAACTGCGAAAAATATAGATGAAAACTCTCTTGGTAGATAGTGTGGTCTACAGCTTATCATTAGGTACTCTACCTCAGGTGAGAAATACCTTGAGACTACCTTAATGTTAGACATCGCGCACCAGCTGTTATTGACAAATAGACACACACCCACCCCTTGTCTTACCTGACATAGCTGTTCTGTCCTGCCGATGTACGGAAAACCCAGCCAATTTTATATTATCGTTGTCGTCGTTCAGCCATGACTCAGTGAAACATTAGATACAACAATGTTAATGTCCCATTAGTCTCGAACGGAGCTCATCCAGTTTATTCTCCAGTGATTGCACGATGGCCAATAGAACGGATGGTAGAGGCGGGTTACCAAGTAGCCGACGAATTCTCACAAGGCACCCTGATCTGCACCCATGTTATTTCCTTCCTTTCTTCGTGTGAATAAAAGTCATTTTGGCCTTGTCTGGGAGCAACATTATGTCCTTCACGTCAGACTCATTAAAGAAAAAATGTTCATCCAGTTTGAGGTGAGTAATCACTGTTCTGATATCCAGAAGCTCTTTTCGGCCATAAGAGACGGTAGCATCAGCATTATGTACAAAATAAGTTACAAACAATGCGAAAAAACACACAAAATAGCACAATTGGCGCCATTTTCTTATCATTCTGTACCATGCTGAAATTCCATGATACAGATTGAATAGAGGCCACAGTCTATTCACCATAAAAAAGATCACATAAAAACCATATAAAGTTATTGACATGCCAAAGTGGCTTGCCACGGTAGACAGTATCATTCCTTGCTGATTCTTCCCCAGTGTTAACAGTTAATCTAGGCCTGCTTTAAAAGCTCCCCTGTGTTCTCTACAGGAACTACAAGCCAGAGTTTGACAGGCTGAAGATCTGGTACGAGCACCGCCTCATTGATGACATGGTGGCACAAGTCCTCAAGTCCTCCGGAGCCTTCGTCTGGGCCTGCAAGAACTACGATGGAGACGTTCAGTCTGACATATTGGCTCAAGGTGAGACCAACACTAATATATAATATACTGTATATACAGTACCAGTCAAAAGTTTGGACGCCTACTCATTCAAGGGTTTTTCTTGATTTTTACGATTTTCTACATTGTAAAATAATAGTGAAGACATAAAAACTATAAAATAACACATATGAAATCATGTAGTAACCAAAAAAGTGTTAAACAAATCTAAATATATTTTATATTTAAAATTCTTTAAAGTTAACGACCTGACGACAGCTTTGCACACTCTTGGCATTCTCAAAACCATCAAGCGCTATGATGAAACTGGCTCTCATGTGGACCGCCACAGGAATGGAAGACCCAAAGTTACCCCTGCTGCAGAGGACATGTTCATAAATGCTTCACAGAGTTCAAGTAACAGACACATCTCAACATCAACTGTTCAGAGGAGACTGCTTGAATCAGGCCTTCATGGTCAAATTGCTGCAATGAAATCACTACTAAAGGACACCAATAAGAGACTTGCTTGGGCCAAGAAACATGAGCAATGGACATTGGACAGATTTGGACATTAGACCGGTGGAAATCTGTCCTTTGGTCTCATGAGTCAAAATCTGAGATTTTTGGTTCCAACCGCCGTGTGTTTGTGAGACGCAGAGTAGGTGAACGTAGAATCTCCACATGTGTGGTTCACACCGTGAAGCATGGAGGAGGTGTGATGGTGCTTTGCTTGTGACACTGTCAGTGATTTATTTAAAATTCAAGGCACACTTAACCAGCATGACTACCTCAGCATTCTGCAGCAATACGCCATCCCATCTTGTTTGTGCTTAGTGGGACTATCATTTGTTTTTTAACAGGACAGTGACCCAACACAGCTCCACACTGTGTAAGGGTTATTTGACCAAGGAGAGTATTGAAGTGCTGCATCAGATGACCTGGCCTCCACAATCATCTGACCTCAACCCAATTGAGATGGTTTGGGATAAGTTGGACCGCAGAGTGATGGAAAAGCAGCCAACAAGTGCTCAGCATATGTGGGAACTCCTTGGAAAAGCATTCCTCATGATGCTGTTTCAGACAATGCCAAGAGTGTGCAAAGCTGTCATCGAGGCAAAGGGTGGATACTTTGAAGAATCTATTTTGATTTGTTTAACACTTTTTTGGTTACGACATGATTCCATATGTTTAATTTCACAGTTTTAATGTCTTCACTAATATTTTACAATGTTTTTTTTTTTACAAATAAAGAAAAACCCTTGAATGAGTAGGTGTGTGCAAACTTTTGACAGGTACTGTACATACAGTAATAATACATAATGATAATAAAACCATAATGGAATTGTTCAGTCTGACATACTGTCCCAATGTGAGACCAACACTAATATATAATATACTGTTTATACATACAGTAATATAGTTATTATTATTATGAAAACGTTCAGTCTGACATACTGGCTCAAGGTGAAACCACAGTCTAACTGTACATACATATGTTCCAATCATCGTCCAATATAATCTCATATTTTCTCTTAACTTCTAAGGGTTTCATGTTTTTATTGCTGAGAAAGGTCCACCTTGTAGCTAGCAGGAGTCCTCTTAAAGTATAATCACATCAGAAAGTCTGGATGTACAGTTCCTTCAGACAGTGTTCACACCCCTTGACTTTTTACACATTTTGTAGAGTTACAGCCTGAATTTAAAATTAATACAATTTCGATTTTGTATCACTGGCCAACACACAATACCCAAAGTAATTCAAAGTGGAATTATGTTTTTTGAGATATAAAAAAAATAATTAAAAATGCAAAGTTTAAATGTGACTGACCAGCTCAAATCTGGGTTATGTAGCATAAAAAAAATAATTTTACTTTATTTTGTATTTTTACATTGGATAAAAGTAGATACTCAGAGCTACAAAATGGTATTTCATTTGTAAACTCACTTTTGAGAAAAGGGCCTTTGAATGTTTTGGTACCTACTGGAGAGCTCTCCTTTGTCTTCACCCATTCAACATTGTTCACAGTGAGTAGTGTAGTAAAGATGAAGACTAAAAGTGGTAGTAGCCTACATCAAGGAACAATTCCAGTTAAAAAGAAAGTGTCCAGATAAAAACATGTTATAAATATTAGATGACACTTACCCAGACACACTGGTCTAAATTGATGGGTCATGTGAATGAAATGCTACAACCCCCAGCCACATCCAGTGGTGGAAAAAGTACTAAATTGTCATACTTGAGGTAAAAGTATAAATCATTTCTAATTCCTTATATTAAGCCAGACGGCACAATTGTAGTTTATTTTTTATTGACGGATAGCCAGGGGAACAATGTACTTAAGTATAAAAAGTAAAAGTAAAAATATAGACTATTTCAAATTCCTTATATTAAGCAAACCAGATGGCACAATTGTATTTTTTTGTACTTTTATTGACGGATAGCCAGGGGCACACTCCATCACTCAGACATGATTTACAAACAAGGCATTTGTGTTTAGTGAGTCTGCCACACTAGTGGCAGTAGGGATGACCAGGGATGTTCTCTGTTTAGTGAGTCCTCCAGATCAGAGGCAGTAGGGATGACCAGGGATGTTATCTGTTTAGTGAGTCCTCCAGATCAGAGGCAGTAGGGATGACCAGGGATGTTCTCTGTTTAGTGAGTCCCACAGATCCGAGGCAGGAGGGATGACCAGGGATGTTCTCTGTTTAGTGAGTCCTCCAGATCAGTGGCAGTAGGGATGACCAGGGATGTTCTCTTGATAAGTGTGTGAATTGGACAATTTTCCTGTCAAAATGTAACGAGTACTTTTGGGTGTCAAGGAAAATGTATGGAGTAAAAAGTACATTATATTTCTTTACGAATGTAGTGAAGTAAAAGTTGCCAAAAATATAAATAGTAAAGTAATGTACAGATACCACAAAAAACGACTTAAGTCATACTTTAAAGTATTTTTACACCGATGCCCAAAGGGTAGCTTTTTAAAGCATTTCATGGCTACAGACGTGAGTGCTACGAGTCAGTATTCATTTAGCTTTTTACGTGGCTCTGTGTGTGGAGTAAAGGTGGTCTAGAATTTTTTTCCCTCTGGTTGCACATTTAACATGCTGATAGAAATGAGGGAAACTGAATTAATTTTCCCTGCATTAAAGTCCCCGGCCACTAGGAGCGCCGCCTCTGGATGAGCGCTTTTCTGTTT
Source organism: Oncorhynchus kisutch (assembly GCF_002021735.2). Lineage (NCBI taxonomy): Eukaryota > Metazoa > Chordata > Actinopteri > Salmoniformes > Salmonidae > Oncorhynchus > Oncorhynchus kisutch. The sequence continues at coordinate 58,391 of NW_022262791.1, forward strand.
GCTTATGGTGGAATACAGCTAATTTAGTGTGGTTTTAGTGCCAGCCTCGGTCTGTGGTGGTATGTAAACAGCTATGAAAAATACAGATGAAAACTCTAGAGGTAGATAGTGCGGTCTACAGTTTATCATGCATGAGATACTCTACCTCAGGCGAGCAAAACCTTGAGACTTCCTTAGATATTGTGCACCAGCTGTTGTTTACAAATTACAAATGTCTTACCAGAGGCTGCTGTTCTGTCCTGACGATAGTGTATAACCCGCCAGTTGTATGTTCTTAATATCGCAGTTCAGCCACGACTCAGTGAAACATAAGATATTACAGTTATAAATGTCCTGTAGGTAAGATGTACGTGTTTTCAGTTTGTTAGATTTATTTTCCCAGCGATTGAACGTTAGCTAGCAGGATGGAAGGCAAGGGCAGATTAGCCACTCGTCGCCTGATCCTCACAAGGCACCCTGATCTCTTTCCGCAAACCTCCATTTCCTTTTCCAGCGAATCACTGGGATCTGGGCCTGGTCGGGTGCCTGTAATAGTATATCAAATCAAATCAAATTTATTTATAAAGCCCTTCTTACATCAGCTGATGTCACAAAGTGATGTCACAAACCCAGCCTAAAACCCCAAACAGCAAGCAATGCAGGTGTAGAAGGTGGTAAGGAAAAACTCCCTAGAAAGGCCAGAACCTAGAGAAGAACCAGGCTATGAAGGGTGGCCAGTCCTCATAGACACCCTCTTGTTGTTGTTGCATAGGTTTTGGCTCCCTGGGTCTAATGACGTCAGTGTTGGTGTGTCCTGATGGGAAGACCATTGAGGCAGAGGCAGCCCACGGCACTGTGACACGGCACTACCGCCAACACCAGAGGGTAAGGAACCTCTAACCCTAATTCTATCCCTGACTCACGCCACGGTAACCAGCAACTGAGCATTAGGACCTTTCCACGCTGGTGGGAAATTCAGTCTAATTGCTAATGCTAATGCTGCTGCATAGCCAGTAACTGTTACAAATATCCTCTCCTCTTGTAGGGTAGACCACCATGTCACTGTTAAAACTATCCTCCTGTATGGTAGAGCTACCAGAACCATTTCACTAGGCATGTTTATACCTGGTTCTAACATGAATTGTTTGTCCTGATCTTGTCCTCCTTCTGATTGTACCCACATTTTTAGATGATAAAAGAATATATACAGTACCAGTCAAAAGTTTGGACACACCTACTCATTCAAGGCTTTTCTTTATTTGTACTATTTTCTACATTGTAGAATAATAGTGAAGACATCACAACTATGAAATAACACATAAGGCACAGGTTGACTACTTTGAAGAATCTGAAATACAAAATATATTTTGATTTCTTCATCACTTTTCTGGTCACTACATGATTCCATGTGTTATTTCATAGTGTTGATGTCTTCAAATCAAATCAAATCAAATGTATTTATATAGCCCTTCGTACATCAGCTGATATCTCAAAGTGCTGTACAGAAACCCAGCCTAAAACCCCAAACAGCAAGCAATGCAGGTGTAGAAGCACGGTGGCTAGGAAAAACTCCCTAGAAAGGCCAATACCTAGGAAGAAACCTAGAGAGGAACCAGGCTATGTGGGGTGGCCAGTCCTCTTCTGGCTGTGCCGGGTGGAGATTATAACAGAACATGGCCAAGATGTTCAAATGTTCATAAATGACCAGCATGGTCGAATAATAATAAGGCAGAACAGTTGAAACTAGAGCAGCAGCACAGTCAGGTGGAAGTTGAAACTGGAGCAGCAGCATGGCCAGGTGGACTGGGGACAGCAAGGAGTCATCATGTCAGGTAGTCCTGGGGCATGGTCCTAGGGCTCAGGTCCTCCGAGAGAGAGAAAGAAAGAGAGAATTAGAGAACGCACACTTAGATTCACACAGGACACCGAATAGGACAGGAGAAGTACTCCAGATATAACAAACTGACCCCAGCCCCCCGACACATAAACTACTGCAGCATAAATACTGGAGGCTGAGACAGGAGGGGTCACTATTATTCTACAATGTAGAAAATTGTACAAATAAAGAAAAACCCTTGAATGGGTCGATGTCCAAACGTTTGACTGGTACTGTATATATTATTCTATTATATTATTCTATTATATTGTAAAATGGGCAGGATCAGGATTGTCGTGACTTTACTTTCATTATTCTATTGCCTGTTATTTATCTAATCAACTATGTTTAATTGTTACCCGAATAAATTAAACATGTAACAATTAACTCATTAGGAATTTGAGGCACCATGAAAGCGGTTGTTTAAATAGTTACCATCTCCCGAATTAAAATCTGAAGGGTTTACCTATCATAAACCAACGTATTAATCATCACCTCGTGTCATATCATCATTCTGAACAGTCGTAACCTGCATCTGCAAAAAGCACAGCCTTACTTATGATTCAGTACTACACAAATTGGTTTAATCATTTATTTACTAGCTAACTAAATGATAACACAGGATAAACACACACACTTAATACATTAGGAACAGGTCCCTAGCGTACTGACACAACTTGTTACAAAGGAGATGGAGAGGGAGAGAGAGAGAGAGAGAGAGACACTTATCATTGATACATTGGAGGAACTACTCTCACAGTAATCATATACTTTGGGTTAGAGTAACCCTAACCCTAACCCGTTGATACATTGGAGGAACTACTCTCACAGTAATCATATACTTTGGGTTAGAGTAACCCTAACCCTAACCCGTTGATACATTGGAGGATCTACTCTCACAGTAATCATATACTTTGGGTTAGGGTAACCCTAACCCTAACCCGTTGATACATTGGAGGATCTACTCTCACAGTAATCATATACTTTGGGTTAGAGTAACCCTAACCCTAACCCGTTGATACATTGGAGGAACTACTCTCACAGTAATCATATACTTTGGGTTAGAGTAACCCTAACCCGTTGATACATTGGAGGAACTACTCTCACAGTAATCATATACTTTGGGTTAGAGTAACCCTAACCCTAACCCGTTGATACATTGGAGGAACTACTCTCACAGTAATCATATACTTTGGGTTAGGGTAACCCTAACCCTAACCCGTTGATACATTGGAGGATCTACTCTCACAGTAATCATATACTTTGGGTTAGAGTAACCCTAACCCGTTGATACATTTTTAATTTTTTTTATTTTACCTTTATTTAACCAGGTAGGCAAGTTGAGAACAAGTTCTCATTTACAATTGCGACCTGGCCAAGATAAAGCAAAGCAGTTCGACAGATAAAACGACACAGAGTTACACATGGAGTAAAAACAAACATACAGTCAATAATGCAGTATAAACAAGTCTATATACAATGTGAGCAAATGAGGTGAGAAGGGAGGTAAAGGCAAAAAAAGGCCAAGATGGCAAAGTAAATACAATATAGCAAGTAAAATACTGGAATGGTAGTTTTGCAATGGAAGAATGTGCAAAGTAGAAATAAAAAAATAATGGGGTGCAAAGGAGCAAAATAAATAAATAAATTAAAATTAAATACAGTTGGGAAAGAGGTAGTTGTTTGGGCTAAATTATAGGTGGGCTATGTACAGGTGCAGTAATCTGTGAGCTGCTCTGACAGTTGGTGCTTAAAGCTAGTGAGGGAGATAAGTGTTTCCAGTTTCAGAGATTTTTGTAGTTCGTTCCAGTCATTGGCAGCAGAGAACTGGAAGGAGAGGCGGCCAAAGAAAGAATTGGTTTTGGGGGTGACTAGAGAGATATACCTGCTGGAGCGTGTGCTACAGGTGGGAGATGCTATGGTGACCAGCGAGCTGAGATAAGGGGGGACTTTACCTAGCAGTGTCTTGTAGATGACATGGAGCCAGTGGGTTTGGCGACGAGTATGAAGCGAGGGCCAGCCAACGAGAGCGTACAGGTCGCAATGGTGGGTAGTATATGGGGCTTTGGTGATAAAACGGATTGCACTGTGATAGACTGCATCCAATTTGTTGAGTAGGGTATTGGAGGCTATTTTGTAAATGACATCGCCAAAGTCGAGGATTGGTAGGATGGTCAGTTTTACAAGGGTATGTTTGGCAGCATGAGTGAAGGATGCTTTGTTGCGAAATAGGAAGCCAATTCTAGATTTAACTTTGGATTGGAGATGTTTGATATGGGTCTGGAAGGAGAGTTTACAATCTAACCAGACACCTAAGTATTTGTAGTTGTCCACGTATTCTAAGTCAGAGCCGTCCAGAGTAGTGATGTTGGACAGGCGGGTAGGTGCAGGCAGCGATCGGTTGAAGAGCATGCATTTAGTTTTACTTGCATTCAAGAGCAATTGGAGGCCACGGAAGGAGAGTTGTATGGCATTGAAGCTTGCCTGGAGGGTTGTTAACACAGTGTCCAGAGAAGGGCCGGAAGTATACAGAATGGTGTCGTCTGCGTAGAGGTGGATCAGGGACTCACCAGCAGCAAGAGCGACCTCATTGATGTATACAGAGAAGAGAGTCGGTCCAAGAATTGAACCCTGTGGCACCCCCATAGAGACTGCCAGAGGTCCGGACAGCAGACCCTCCGATTTGACACACTGAACTCTATCAGAGAAGTAGTTGGTGAACCAGGCGAGGCAATCATTTGAGAAACCAAGGCTGTCGAGTCTGCCGATGAGGATATGGTGATTGACAGAGTCGAAAGCCTTGGCCAGATCAATGAATACGGCTGCACAGTAATGTTTCTTATCGATGGCGGTTAAGATATCGTTTAGGACCTTGAGCGTGGCTGAGGTGCACCCATGACCAGCTCTGAAACCAGATTGCATAGCAGAGAAGGTATGGTGAGATTCGAAATGGTCGGTAATCTGTTTGTTGACTTGGCTTTCGAAGACCTTAGAAAGGCACGGTAGGATAGATATAGGTCTGTAGCAGTTTGGGTCAAGAGTGTCCCCCCCTTTGAAGAGGGGGATGACCGCAGCTGCTTTCCAATCTTTGGGAATCTCAGACGACACGAAAGAGAGGTTGAACAGGCTAGTAATAGGGGTGGCAACAATTTCGGCAGATAATTTTCGAAAGAAAGGGTCCAGATTGTCTAGCCCGGCTGATTTGTAGGGGTCCAGATTTTGCAGCTCTTTCAGAACATCAGCTGAATGGATTTGGGAGAAGGAGAAATGGGGAAGGCTTGGGCGAGTTGCTGTTGGGGGTGCAGTGCTGTTGTCCGGGGTAGGAGTAGCCAGGTGGAAAGCATGGCCAGCCGTAGAAAAATGCTTATTGAAATTCTCAATTATGGTGGATTTATCAGTGGTGACAGTGTTTCCAATCTTCAGTGCAGTGGGCAGCTGGGGGGAGGTGTTCTTATTCTCCATGGACTTTACAGTGTCCCAGAACTTTTTTGAGTTAGTGTTGCAGGAAGCAAATTTCTGCTTGAAAAAGCTAGCCTTGGCTTTTCTAACTGCCTGTGTATAATGATTTCTAGCTTCCCTGAACAGCTGCATATCACGGGGGCTGTTCGATGCTAATGCAGAACGCCATAGGATGTTTTTGTGTTGGTTAAGGGCAGTCAGGTCTGGGGAGAACCAAGGGCTATATCTGTTCCTGGTTCTAAATTTCTTGAATGGGGCATGTTTATTTAGGATGGTTAGGAAGGCATTTAAAAAAAATATCCAGGCATCCTCTACTGACGGGATGAGATCAATATCCTTCCAGGATACCCCGGCCAGGTCGATTAGAAAGGCCTGCTCGCAGAAGTGTTTCAGGGAGCGTTTTACAGTGATGAGTGGCGGTCGTTTGACCGCTGACCCATTACGGATGCAGGCAATGAGGCAGTGATCGCTGAGATCTTGGTTGAAGACAGCAGAGGTGTATTTAGAGGGGAAGTTGGTTAGGATGATATCTATGAGGGTGCCCGTGTTTAAGGTTTTGGGGAGGTACCTGGTAGGTTCATTGATAATTTGTGTGAGATTGAGGGCATCAAGTTTAGATTGTAGGATGGCTGGGGTGTTAAGCATGTTCCAGTTTAGGTCGCCTAGCAGCACGAACTCTGAAGATAGATGGGGGGCAATCAGTTCACATATGGTGTCCAGAGCACAGCTGGGGGCAGAGGGTGGTCTATAGCAGGCGGCAACGGTGAGAGACTTGTTTTTAGAGAGGTGGATTTTTAAAAGTAGAAGTTCAAATTGTTTGGGTACAGACCTGGATAGTAGGACAGAACTCTGCAGGCTATCTTTGCAGTAGATTGCAACACCGCCCCCTTTGGCAGTTCTATCTTGTCTGAAAATGTTGTAGTTTGGAATTAAAATGTCTGAGTTTTTGGTGGTCTTCCTAAGCCAGGATTCAGACACAGCTAGAACATCCGGGTTGGCAGAGTGTGCTAAAGCAGTGAATAGAACAAACTTAGGGAGGAGGCTTCTAATGTTAACATGCATGAAACCAAGGCTATTACGGTTACAGAAGTCGTCAAAAGAGAGCGCCTGGGGAATAGGAGTGGAGCTAGGCACTGCAGGGCCTGGATTCACCTCTACATCGCCAGAGGAACATAGGAGGAGTAGAATAAGGGTACGGCTAAAAGCTATGAGAATTGGTCGTCTAGAACGTCTGGAACATAGAGTAAAAGGAGGTTTCTGGGGGCGATAAAATAGCATCAAGGTATAATGTACAGACAAATGTATGGTAGGATGTGAATACAGTGGAGGTAAACCTAGGTATTGAGTGATGAAGAGAGAGATATTGTCTCTAGAAACATCGTTGAAACCAGGAGATGTCATTGCATGTGTGGGTGGTGGAACTAATAGGTTGGATAAGGTATAGTGAGCAGGACTAGAGGCTCTACAGTGAAATAAGCCAATAAACACTAACCAGAACAGAAATGGACAAGACATATTGACATTAAGGAGAGGCATGCTTAGTCGAGTGATCAAAAGGGTCCGGTGAGTGGAGAGGTTGGTTGGTGATTTAGACAGCTAGCCAGGGCATCGGTAGCAAGCTAGCATAGGATGGAGGTCTGTTGTTAGCTACCTCTTGCGTTCCGTCAGTAGATTAGTGGGGTTCCGTGTGGTAGAGGGGATTAATCCAAATCACACAACAACAACAAAAATAAAAACAATAGATATAGTTATAGAGGCCCAAGAAGAAAACATAATAATAATAATAAAAAATAAAAAAATATATATATAAAAAAAAATTGTCCGATTGTCTATTCAGATAGCAGCCGGTAAGACAGCTAACGGTTAGCAGGCCGCAGATGGGCGTTCAGGAGCCAGCCGAATAACTCCTTCGGGTAGATAACGTCGGCAGTCCAGTTGTGAAGGCCCGGTGGGGCTCCGCGAAAGCAGTAAAACGGGTCCGGATAGGTGACTGCAGCCCAGGTGTGATTGATGGAACTCAGGAGTGATTGACGGAGCTTGCTAGCTCCGGAATAATTGATGTTTGCTCCGGAATCGACGAAGGCCGTTAGTCACACGGATAGCAGCTAGCTAGCTGTGAGATCCGGGTATGAATGTCCAGAGAGCAGTTGAAATCCAGGGACATGGAGAGAAAAATTGGTCCGGTATGTTCCGTTCCGAGCCGCGCTGCGCCGTACAGAACTGGCGATAGATTTTCGAGCTAAAGGATAGCTGATGACCACAAACCGTGGTTAGCTGAATACTAACGATTTGCCAGTACAGGAGCGAACTAGCTTCTGAACTAGCTTCTGGCTAGTTTCAGGCTAGCTTCTTGGAGTTTCTGGCTAGCTTCTTGGAGGATTACAGATCTGAGGTAAATAATACTTTTTTATAAATATACATTGGTGAGGCGGGTTGCAGGAGAGTGTTTTGAAGATGAGTTGATGGAAAATAAAAATAAAATGTATGTGAAAAAGTTGTAAATATATATATATACACAGGACACGACAAGACGAGGACAAAAGACGTCTGAACTGCTATGCCACCTTGGTTTGTGAATGTGGTATAGGAGGAACTACTCTCACAGTAATCATATACTTTGGGTTAGAGTAACCCTAACCCGTTGATACATTGGAGGAACTACTCTCACAGTAATCATATACTTTGCACATGAACCGCCGCCCATTTGGAGTAAGAAAGCATTCATGTTTTTATGTGTAAATTCCTTAGTTTGCCATGGATCTCGGTCGGAACCAGGTCCTTCATAAGAAGGTTGTTGAGCCTTTCCGCGGCACGCTTGTAAGGCTCTGATTGTCCAAGAGGGTTCACCCGTCTCTTCCACTGTTGCTATTTTCTGCCCAGTGACTTGTCGTGTCGTCCTGAACAAATACAGAGTTTATTCTCCTTCCATTCGCTCTGGAAGCTGCTTCTTTGAAGATAGGCTAGCCAGCCTTGTTGATGGTTCACAAGGGTGATGAGAGTAGTAGAATACGACAGTTTGAAGAGAAGTAGAATGGTCCCACTTAAATGTGCTTCTCTAGATACTTTACTTTACAGCTAATCAGCCGTACCAGTCATTATCCGTGAGCTTCTCGTCTCCTCTCGCCTCTACCTCGTTGATATTCAGAGTTCGAACCACTTTGGACGTGAGCTGCAACTACACGCCTCTCTGGTCTAAATGTTCATTTCATTACCAATAATTTTATGTACTTTCTGGTCAAAAGGGACAGTTCCGTCAGACTGACACACTCGCTGACCTCACTCGGGCGTGGCTACTTACTGTGCAGTTTATAGGAGACAAATGATCTTTTATGGCTCCTAAAATCACATTAATATCTTAACATAAATACTTTCATCATTGTTCACAATGTAAAGGATGGAGATTTCGTAAATGAAGTGTATATACTTTTGAAGTTACAGTATTTTTTATGACATCACAAAATAACCCATATCACATTAGTTTTCTATAGCTCACCTCTGACCATTCTCCACATTCTTTGTTAAAGTTTCAGTGGGAAAAGTCTCTGTGTTGAACATTCCTGTGTGAATTTGGAGAGGGATGTTCTCTCCTTTAATTTACAATTGGGCGTGAGGTGTCAAAATCCCAGCAGCCCCCCCACCCCCCTCTGTGGGTGAGAGGGTCTGATTTCTGTCATCCATTGCCAAGCTGATCTGATCCAGTCGGATCCTCACAGGACAGTCATGACAGGACGAAGGATGCATGTTAGCGGCAGATAAACAGGGCACTGTCCTCTCTCGTCCTGTAGGGCCGACCCACCAGCACCAACCCCATCGCCAGTATCTTTGCCTGGACCAGAGGGCTGGAACACCGAGGGAAACTGGATGGAAACCCAGACCTCATCAGGTAATAACTACTAAAACGCTTACCTGTAATATCTCAATAACTACTAAAACCATGTAATATCTCAATAACTACTAAAACCCGTAATATCTCAATAACTACTAAAACCCTGTAATATCTAAATAACTACTAAAACCCGTAATATCTCAATAACTACTAAAACCCGTAATATCTCAATAACTACTAAAACCATGTAATATCTCAATAACTACTAAAACCCTGACCTGTAATATATTGTTATATTAGTTATTGATGTTCGTGGAAAAAGTGACGCCAGAAGAGATGGCTGCCGTTTTACGGCCTCCTAACCAATTGTGCTATTGTGTGTTTTTTCGCGTTATTTGTAAGTTATTTTGGACACAATGTTTCTGCCACTGTCTGGATAGGAGGACATCGATTACTCACCTCGTAGTAAAGTTTTTTCTTTAATGAGTCGGACACAAAGGATTTAATTCAGACACCCGACAAGGCCCAAATCCACGTCATTAACATGAGAAAGCCGACATATTGGGGTGCCTTGTAAGGAACTGACGGCGAGTGGGTAATCTGCCGCTACCATCAGTCCTATTAGCCAACGTACAATCATTGGATAACAAAATAAACAAGCTACGATCGCGAATATTCTACCAACAGGACATTAAAAACTGTAACATCTTATGTTTCACCAAATCGTGGCTGAACGATGACATGGATAAGATACAGCTGGTGTGTTTTACACTGCATCGGCAAGATAGAACAGCTGCCTCCAGTAAGACAATGGGTGGCGGGCCTGTGTATATTTGTAAACAACAGCTGGTGCACGAAATCTAATATTAAGGATGTCTCAAGGTTTTGCTCGCCTGAGGTAGAGTATCTCACGATAAGCTGTAGACCACACTATTTACCAAGAGAGTTTATCTATATTTTTCTTAGCTGTATATTTACCACCACAAACCGATGCTGGCACTAAGTCCGCACTCAATGAGCTGTATACGGCCATAAGCAAACAGGAAAACGCTCATCCAGAAGTGGCACTAGCTAGTGGCCGGGGACTTGAATGCAAAAACTAAAGCAGGAAGCACCAGTGACTCGGTCAATAAGGATGTGGTAAGATGATGTAGATGCTACGCTACAGGACTGTTTTGCTAGCACAGACAGGAATATGTTCCGGGATTCTTCCAATGGCATTGAGGAATACACCACATCAGTCACTGGTTTCATCAATAAGTGCATTGATGATGTTGTGACCGTACATACATACGAGCTAAATTACTTCTATGCTTGCTTCGAGAATAGCAACACTGAAGCATGCATGAAAGCATCAGCTGTTCCGGATGACTGTACATCACATCAGCTACGCTCTCATCATTCACAAGGCCAGGACGTGTACATTCACATTACCAGGACATGTATTCCGAGCATGCACTGACCAACTGGCAAGTGTCTTCACTGACATTTTCCACCTGTCCCTGACTGAGTCTGTAATACCAACATGTTTCAAGCAGAGGGCCATAGTCCCTTTGCCCAAGAACACTCAGGTAACCTGCCTAAATGACTACCGACCCGTAGCACTCCGTCTGTAGCTTGGAAAGGCTGGTCATGGTCACATCAACACCATTATCCCAGACACCCTAGACCCACTCCAATTTTCATACCGCCCCAACAGATCCACAGATGATGCAATCTCTATTTCATCTCCACACTGCCCTTTCCCACCTGGACAAAAGGAACACCTACGTGAGAATGCTATTCATTGACTACAACTCAGCGTTCAATACCATAGTGCCCTCACAGCTCATCACTAAGCTAAGGACCCTGGGACTCAACACATCCCTCTGCAACTGGATCCTGGACTTCCTGACAGGCTGTCCCCACGTGGTAAGGGTAGGTAACAACACATCTGCCACGCTGATCCTCAACACGGGGGCCCGTCAGGGGTGTATACTTAGTCCCCTCCTGTACTCCCTGTTCACTCATGACCGCACGGCTAGGCATGACTCCAACACCATCATTCAATTTGCTGATGACACAGCAATGGTAGGCCTGATCACCGACAATGATGACACAGCCTATTGGGAGGTCAGAGACCTGTCCGTGTGGTGCCAGGATAAAAACCTCTCCCTTAACGTGATCAAGGCAAAGGAGATGATTGTGGACTAGAGAAAAAGGAGGACCGAGCACACCCCCATTCTCATCGACGGGGCTGTAGTGGAGCAGGTTGAGAGCTTCAAGTTCCTTGGTGTCCACATCACCAATGAACTATCATGGTCCAAACACACCAAGACAGTTGTGAAGGGGGCACGACAAAAAGCCTATTCTCCCTCAGGAGACTAAAAAGATTTGGCATGGGTCCCCAGATCCTCAAAAAGTTCTACAGCTGCACCATCGAGAGTATCACTGCCTTGTATGGCAACTGCTCGGCCTCCGGCCGCAAAGCACTACAGTGGTTAGTGTGTACATCACTGGGGCCAAGCTTCCTGCCATCCAGGACCTCTATACCAGGCGGTGTCAGAGGAAGGCCCTAACAACTGCCAAAGACTCCAGCCATCCTAGTCATAGACTGTTCTCTCTGCTACTGCACGACAAGCGGTACCGGAGCACCAAGTCTAGGTCCAAAATACTTCTTAGCAGCTTCTACCCCCAAGCCATAACACTCCAGAACATCTAATCAAATGGCTACCCAGACTATTTGCATTGTTTCCCCCACCCCCTCTTTCACGCTGCTCGACTAACCGGTGCCACTGCACATTGACTCTGTACCGGGACCCCCAGTATTTAACCTCACTACTGTTATTTTACTGCTGCTCTTTAAGAATTTGTTATTTTTTTAATCTATTTTTTACTTAACACTTATTTTTCTTAAAACTGCATTGTTGGTTAAGGGCTTGTAAGTAAGCATTTCACCTGTTGTATTTGGCGCATGTGACAAATAACATTTGATTTGATCAATAACTACTAAAACCTGTAATATACTTAACATGCTGTTGTCTCATTGACTCCTGTAGGTAACTAACCCTAACCCCTGTTGACCTGTAGGTTCTCCCAGACTCTAGAGAGGGTGTGTGTGGAGATCGTGGAGAGTGGTGTGATGACCAAGGACCTGGCCGGCTGCATCCACGGCCTGGCCAAGTGACTACATGCATATATACCACACTATACAGTACAGTCATGTCCTTAGTATAACCCTGGCCAAGTGACTACACTAGACAGTACAGTACAGTCATGTCCTTAGTATAACCCTGGCCAAGTGACTACACTAGAATGTACAGTACAGTCATGTCCTTAGTATAACCCTGGCCAAGTGACTACACTAGACAGTACAATCCATTCATGTCCACAGTATAACCCCGGCCAATTTAAACCTATGACTCAATCAGATTGCGGGTTATAAACCAGTTTTAAAGCTGGAATCCATAATGGTGAAACTTTTTTTCTGTTTGCGATATTACAACAGCAAAGAAGTTACTTCAAACAACCAATACTGTTTTTTTAGTCTCGGAGCTCAGTTAGGGTTATGTCTCTCCTCTCCTCCGTTGGGGTTAGGTCTCTCCTCTCCTCCGTTGGGGTTAGGTCTCTCCTCTCCTCCGTTGGGGTTAGGTCTCTCCTCTCCTCCGTTGGGGTTAGGTCTCTCCTCTCCTCTGTTGGGGTTAGGTCTCTCCTCTCCTCTGTTGGGGTTAGGTCTCTCCTCTCCTCCGTTGGGGTTAGGTCGCTCCTCTCCTCCGCTGGGGTTAGGTCGCTCCTCTCCTCCGTTGGGGTTAGGTCGCTCCTCTCCTCCGTTGGGGTTAGGTCGCTCCTCTCCTCCGTTAGGGTTAGATCGCTCCGTTAGGGTTAGGTCTCTCCTCTCCTCCGTTGGGGTTAGGTCGCTCCTCTCCTCCGTTGGGGTTAGGTCGCTCCTCTCCTCCGTTGGGGTTAGGTCGCTCCTCTCCTCCGTTAGGGTTAGATCGCTCCGTTAGGGTTAGGTCGCTCCTCTCCTCCGTTAGGGTTAGGTCGCTCCTCTCCTCCGTTAGGGTTAGGTCTCTCCTCTCCTCCGTTAGGGTTAGGTCTCTCCTCTCCTCCGTTAGGGTTAGGTTAGGTCTCTCCTCCGTTAGGGTTAGGTTATGTCGCTCCTCCGTTAGGGTTAGGTCTCTCCTCTCCTCCGTTAGGGTTAGGTCTCTCCTATCCTCCGTTAGGGTTAGGTCGCTCCTCCGTTAGGGTTAGGTCGCTCCTCCGTTAGGGTTAGGTTATGTCGCTCCTCCGTTAGGGTTAGGTCTCTCCTCTCCTCCGTTAGGGTTAGGTCTCTCCTATCCTCCGTTAGGGTTAGGTCGCTCCTCCGTTAGGGTTAGGTCGCTCCTCCGTTAGGGTTAGGTCGCTCCTCTCCTCTGTTAGGGTTATGTCTCTCCTCTCTTCCGTTAGGGTTATGTCTCTCCTCTCCTCCGTTAGGGTTATGTCTCTCCTCTCCTCCGTTAGGGTTATGTCTCTCCTCTCCTCCGTTAGGGTTAGGTCTCTCCTCTCCTCCATTAGGGTTAGGTCTCTCCTCTCCTCCGTTGGCGTTAGGTCTCTCCTCTCCTCCGTTGGCGTTAGGTCTCTCCTCTGTTAGGGTTATGTCTCTCCTCTCCTCCGTTAGGGTTAGGTCTCTCCTCTCCTCCGTTAGGGTTATGTCTCTCCTCTCCCGTTAGGGTTAGGTCTCTCCTCTCCTCCGTTAGGTTTAGGTCTCTCCTCTCCTCCGTTGGGGTTAGGTCTCTCCTCTCCTCCGTTGGGGTTAGGTCTCTCCTCTCCTCCGTTGGGGTTAGGTCTCTCCTCTCCTCCGTTGGGGTTAGGTCTCTCCTCTCCTCTGTTGGGGTTAGGTCTCTCCTCTCCTCTGTTGGGGTTAGGTCTCTCCTCTCCTCCGTTGGGGTTAGGTCGCTCCTCTCCTCCGCTGGGGTTAGGTCGCTCCTCTCCTCCGTTAGGGTTAGATCGCTCCGTTAGGGTTAGGTCTCTCCTCTCCTCCGTTGGGGTTAGGTCGCTCCTCTCCTCCGTTGGGGTTAGGTCTCTCCTCTCCTCCGTTGGGGTTAGGTCGCTCCTCTCCTCCGCTGGGGTTAGATCGCTCCGTTAGGGTTAGGTCTCTCCTCTCCTCCGTTGGGGTTAGGTCGCTCCTCTCCTCCGTTAGGGTTAGATCGCTCCGTTAGGGTTAGGTCGCTCCTCTCCTCCGTTAGGGTTAGGTCGCTCCTCTCCTCCGTTAGGGTTAGGTCGCTCCTCTCCTCCGTTAGGGTTAGGTCTCTCCTCTCCTCCGTTAGGGTTAGGTTAGGTCTCTCCTCCGTTAGGGTTAGGTTATGTCGCTCCTCCGTTAGGGTTAGGTCTCTCCTCTCCTCCGTTAGGGTTAGGTCTCTCCTATCCTCCGTTAGGGTTAGGTCTCTCCTATCCTCCGTTAGGGTTAGGTCGCTCCTCCGTTAGGGTTAGGTCGCTCCTCTCCTCTGTTAGGGTTATGTCTCTCCTCTCTTCCGTTAGGGTTATGTCTCTCCTCTCCTCCGTTAGGGTTAGGTCTCTCCTCTCCTCCGTTAGGGTTAGGTCTCTCCTCTCCTCCGTTAGGGTTAGGTCTCTCCTCCGTTAGGGTTAGGTCTCTCCTCCGTTAGGGTTATGTCTCTCCTCTCCTCCGTTAGGGTTAGGTCTCTCCTCTCCTCCGTTAGGGTTAGGTCTCTCCTCTCCTCCGTTACGGTTAGGTCTCTCCTCTCCTCCGTTACGGTTAGGTCTCTCCTCTCCTCCGTTAGGGTTAGGTCTCTCCTCTCCTCCGGTAGGGTTAGGTCTCTCCTCCGGTAGGGTTAGGTCTCTCCTCCGGTAGGGTTAGGTCTCTCCTCCGGTAGGGTTAGGTCTCTCCTACGGTAGGGTTAGGTCTCTCCTACGGTAGGGTTTGGTCTCTCCTCCGGTAGGGTTAGGTCTCTCCTCCGGTAGGGTTAGGTCTCTCCTACGGTAGGGTTAGGTCTCTCCTACGGTAGGGTTAGGTCTCTCCTCCGGTAGGGTTAGGTCTCTCCTCTCCTCCGTTACGGTTAGGTCTCTCCTCTCCTCCGTTAGGGTTAGGTCTCTCCTCCTCCGTTAGGGTTAGGTCTCTCCTCCTCCGTTAGGGTTAGGTCTCTCCTCTCCTCCGTTAGGGTTAAGTCGCTCCTCTCCTCCGTTAGGGTTAGGCCGCTCCTCCGTTAGGGTTAGGTCTCTCCTCCGTTAGGGTTAGGTCTCTCCTCCGTTAGGGTTAGGTCTCTCCTCCGTTAGGGTTAGGTCTCTCCTCCATTAGGGTTAGGTCTCTCCTCCGTTAGGGTTAGGTCTCTCCTCCGTTAGGGTTAGGTCTCTCCTCTCCTCCGTTGGGGTTAGGTCTCTCCTCTCCTCCGTTGGGGTTATGTCTCTCCACTCCTCCGTTAGGGTTAGGTCTCTCCTCTCCTCCGTTAGGGTTAGGTCTCTCCTCTCCTCCGTTAGGGTTAGGTCGCTCCTCTCCTCCGTTAGGGTTAGGTCGCTCCTCTCCTCCGTTAGGGTTAGGTCGCTCCTCTCCTCCGTTAGGGTTAGGTCGCTCCTCTCCTCCGTTAGGGTTAGGTCGCTCCTCCGTTAGGGTTAGGTCGCTCCTCCGTTAGGGTTAGGTCGCTCCTCCGTTAGGGTTAGGTCGGTCCTCCGTTAGGGTTAGGTCGCTGCTCCTCTCCTCCGTTAGGGTTAGGTCGCTGCTCCTCTCCTCCGTTAGGGTTAGGTCTCTCCTCTCCTCCGTTGTGGTTAGGTCTCTCCTCTCCTCCGTTGTGGTTAGGTCTCTCCTCTCCTCCGTTGTGGTTAGGTCTCTCCTCTCCTCCGTTGGGGTTAGGTCTCTCCTCTCCTCCGTTGGGGTTAGGTCTCTCCTCTCCTCCGTTGGGGTTAGGTCTCTCCTCTCCTCCGTTGGGGTTAGGTCTCTCCTCTCCTCCGTTGGTGTTAGGTCTCTCCTCTCCTCCGTTGGGGTTAGGTCTCTCCTCTCCTCTGTTGGGGTTAGGTCTCTCCTCTCCTCTGTTGGGGTTAGGTCTCTCCTCTCCTCCGTTGGGGTTAGGTTGCTCCTCTCCTCCGCTGGGGTTAGGTCGCTCCTCTCCTCCGTTGGGGTTAGGTCGCTCCTCTCCTCCGTTAGGGTTAGATCGCTCCCTTAGGGTTAGGTCTCTCCTCTCCTCCGTTGGGGTTAGGTCGCTCCTCTCCTCCGTTAGGGTTAGATCGCTCCGTTAGGGTTAGGTCGCTCCTCTCCTCCGTTAGGGTTAGGTCGCTCCTCTCCTCCGTTATGGTTAGGTTAGGTCTCTCCTCCGTTAGGGTTAGGTTATGTCGCTCCTCCGTTAGGGTTAGGTCTCTCCTCTCCTCCGTTAGGGTTAGGTCTCTCCTATCATCCGTTAGGGTTAGGTCTCTCCTATCATCCGTTAGGGTTAGGTCGATCCTCCGTTAGGGTTAGGTCGCTCCTCCGTTAGGGTTAGGTCGCTCCTCTCCTCTGTTAGGGTTATGTCTCTCCTCTCTTCCGTTAGGGTTATGTCTCTCCTCTCCTCCGTTAGGGTTATGTCTCTCCTCTCCTCCGTTAGGGTTAGGTCTCTCCTCTCCTCCGTTAGGGTTAGGTCTCTCCTCTCCTCCGTTAGGGTTAGGTCTCTCCTCTCCTCCGTTAGGGTTAGGTCTCTCCTCTCCTCCGTTAGGGTTAGTTCTCTCCTCTCCTCCGGTAGGGTTAGGTCTCTCCTCCGGTAGGGTTAGGTCTCTCCTCCGGTAGGGTTAGGTCTCTCCTCCGGTAGGGTTAGGTCTCTCCTACGGTAGGGTTAGGTCTCTCCTCCGGTAGGGTTAGGTCGCTCCTCTCCTCTGTTAGGGTTAGGTCTCGCCGTTAGGGTTAGGTCAGGTCGCTCCTCCGTTAGGGTTAGGTCTCTCCTCTCCTCCGTTAGGGTTAAGTCGCTCCTCTCCTCCGTTAGGGTTAGGCCGCTCCTCCGTTAGGGTTAGGTCTCTCCTCCGTTAGGGTTAGGTCTCTCCTCCGTTAGGGTTAGGTCTCTCCTCCGTTAGGGTTAGGTCTCTCCTCTCCTCCGTTGGGGTTAGGTCTCTCCTCTCCTCCGTTGGGGTTATGTCTCTCCACTCCTCCATTAGGGTTATGTCTCTCCTCTCCTCTCCTCCGTTAGGGTTAGGTCTCTCCTCTCCTCTCCTCCGTTAGGGTTAGGTCTCTCCTCTCCTCCGTTAGGCTTAGGTCTCTCCTCTCCTCCGTTAGGATTAGGTCTCTCCTCCCCTCCGTTAGGGTTAGGTCAGGTCGCTCCTCCGTTAGGGTTAGGTCGCTCCTCTCCTCCGTTAGGGTTAGGTCGCTCCTCTCCTCCGTTAGGGTTAGGTCGCTCCTCTCCTCCGTTAGGGTTAGGTCGCTCCTCCGTTAGGGTTAGGTCGCTCCTCCGTTAGGGTTAGGTCGCTCCTCCGTTAGGGTTAGGTCGCTGCTCCCTTAGGGTTAGGTCGCTGCTCCTCTCCTCCGTTAGGGTTAGGTCGCTGCTCCTCTCCTCCGTTAGGGTTAGGTCGCTGCTCCTCTCCTCCGTTGTGGTTATGTCTCTCCTCTCCTCCGTTGTGGTTAGGTCTCTCCTCTCCTCCGTTGTGGTTAGGTCTCTCCTCTCCTCCGTTGGGGTTAGGTCTCTCCTCTCCTCCGTTGGGGTTAGGTCTCTCCTCTCCTCCGTTGGGGTTAGGTCTCTCCTCTCCTCCGTTGGGGTTAGGTCTCTCCTCTCCTCCGTTGGGGTTAGGTCTCTCCTCTCCTCTGTTGTGGTTAGGTCTCTCCTCTCCTCTCCTCTGTTGGGGTTAGGTCTCTCCTCTCCTCTCCTCTGTTGGGGTTAGGTCTCTCCTCTCCTCCGTTGGGGTTAGGTCGCTCCTCTCCTCCGTTGGGGTTAGGTCGCTCCTCTCCTCCGTTAGGGTTAGGTCTCTCCTCTCCTCCGTTAGGGTTAGGTCGCTCCTCCGTTAGGGTTAGGTCACTCCTCTCCTCTGTTAGGGTTATGTCTCTCCTCTCTTCCGTTAGGGTTATGTCTCTCCTCTCCTCCGTTAGGGTTAGGTCTCTCCTCTCCTCCGTTAGGGTTAGGTCTCTCCTCTCCTCCGTTAGGGTTAGGTCTCTCCTCTCCTCCGTTAGGGTTAGGTCTCTCCTCTCCTCCGTTAGGGTTAGGTCTCTCCTCTCCTCCGTTAGGGTTAGGTCTCTCCTCTCCTCCGTTAGGGTTAGGTCTCTCCTCCGGTAGGGTTAGGTCTCTCCTCCGGTAGGGTTAGGTCTCTCCTCCGGTAGGGTTAGGTCTCTCCTCCGGTAGGGTTAGGTCTCTCCTCCGGTAGGGTTAGGTCGCTCCTCCGGTAGGGTTAGGTCGCTCCTCTCCTCTGTTAGGGTTAGGACTCGCCGTTAGGGTTAGGTCAGGTCGCTCCTCCGTTAGGGTTAGGTCTCTCCTCTCCTCCGTTAGGGTTAGGTCTCTCCTCCGTTAGGGTTAGGTCTCTCCTCCATTAGGGTTAGGTCTCTCCTCCATTAGGGTTAGGTCTCTCCTCTCCTCTGTTAGGGTTATGTCTCTCCTCTCCTCTGTTAGGGTTATGTCTCTCCTCTCCTCCGTTAGGGTTATGTCTCTCCTCTCCTCCGTTAGGGTTATGTCTCTCCTCTCCTCCGTTAGGGTTATGTCGCTCCTCTCCTCCGTTAGGGTTAGGTCGCTCCTCTCCTCCGTTAGGGTTAGGTCGCTCCTCTCCTCCGTTAGGGTTAGGTCGATCCTCTCCTCCGTTAGGGTTAGATCGCTCCGTTAGGGTTAGGTCTCTCCTCTCCTCCGTTGGGGTTAGGTCGCTCCTCTCCTCCGTTAGGGTTAGGTCTCTCCTCTCCTCCGTTAGGGTTAGGTTAGGTCGCTCCTCCGTTAGGGTTAGGTTAGGTCGCTCCTCCGTTAGGGTTAGGTTAGGTAGCTCCTCTCCTCCGTTAGGGTTAGGTTAGGTCGCTCCTCCGTTAGGGTTATGTCTCTCCTCTCCTCCGTTAGGGTTATGTCTCTCCTCTCCTCCGTTAGGGTTAGGTCTCTCCTCTCCTCCATTAGGGTTAGGTCTCTCCTCTCCTCCGTTGGCGTTAGGTCTCTCCTCTCCTCCGTTGGCGTTAGGTCTCTCCTCTGTTAGGGTTATGTCTCTCCTCTCCTCCGTTAGGGTTAGGTCTCTCCTCTCCTCCGTTAGGGTTATGTCTCTCCTCTCCCGTTAGGGTTAGGTCTCTCCTCTCCTCCGTTAGGTTTAGGTCTCTCCTCTCCTCCGTTGGGGTTAGGTCTCTCCTCTCCTCCGTTGGGGTTAGGTCTCTCCTCTCCTCCGTTGGGGTTAGGTCTCTCCTCTCCTCCGTTGGGGTTAGGTCTCTCCTCTCCTCTGTTGGGGTTAGGTCTCTCCTCTCCTCTGTTGGGGTTAGGTCTCTCCTCTCCTCCGTTGGGGTTAGGTCGCTCCTCTCCTCCGCTGGGGTTAGGTCGCTCCTCTCCTCCGTTAGGGTTAGATCGCTCCGTTAGGGTTAGGTCTCTCCTCTCCTCCGTTGGGGTTAGGTCGCTCCTCTCCTCCGTTGGGGTTAGGTCTCTCCTCTCCTCCGTTGGGGTTAGGTCGCTCCTCTCCTCCGCTGGGGTTAGATCGCTCCGTTAGGGTTAGGTCTCTCCTCTCCTCCGTTGGGGTTAGGTCGCTCCTCTCCTCCGTTAGGGTTAGATCGCTCCGTTAGGGTTAGGTCGCTCCTCTCCTCCGTTAGGGTTAGGTCGCTCCTCTCCTCCGTTAGGGTTAGGTCGCTCCTCTCCTCCGTTAGGGTTAGGTCTCTCCTCTCCTCCGTTAGGGTTAGGTTAGGTCTCTCCTCCGTTAGGGTTAGGTTATGTCGCTCCTCCGTTAGGGTTAGGTCTCTCCTCTCCTCCGTTAGGGTTAGGTCTCTCCTATCCTCCGTTAGGGTTAGGTCGCTCCTCCGTTAGGGTTAGGTCGCTCCTCCGTTAGGGTTAGGTCGCTCCTCTCCTCTGTTAGGGTTATGTCTCTCCTCTCTTCCGTTAGGGTTATGTCTCTCCTCTCCTCCGTTAGGGTTATGTCTCTCCTCTCCTCCGTTAGGGTTAGGTCTCTCCTCTCCTCCGTTAGGGTTAGGTCTCTCCTCTCCTCCGTTACGGTTAGGTCTCTCCTCTCCTCCGTTACGGTTAGGTCTCTCCTCTCCTCCGTTAGGGTTAGGTCTCTCCTCTCCTCCGGTAGGGTTAGGTCTCTCCTCCGGTAGGGTTAGGTCTCTCCTCCGGTAGGGTTAGGTCTCTCCTCCGGTAGGGTTAGGTCTCTCCTACGGTAGGGTTAGGTCTCTCCTACGGTAGGGTTAGGTCTCTCCTCCGGTAGGGTTAGGTCTCTCCTCCGGTAGGGTTAGGTCTCTCCTACGGTAGGGTTAGGTCTCTCCTCCGGTAGGGTTAGGTCTCTCCTCTCCTCCGTTACGGTTAGGTCTCTCCTCTCCTCCGTTAGGGTTAGGTCTCTCCTCCTCCGTTAGGGTTAGGTCTCTCCTCCTCCGTTAGGGTTAGGTCTCTCCTCTCCTCCGTTAGGGTTAAGTCGCTCCTCTCCTCCGTTAGGGTTAGGCCGCTCCTCCGTTAGGGTTAGGTCTCTCCTCCGTTAGGGTTAGGTCTCTCCTCCGTTAGGGTTAGGTCTCTCCTCCATTAGGGTTAGGTCTCTCCTCCGTTAGGGTTAGGTCTCTCCTCCGTTAGGGTTAGGTCTCTCCTCCGTTGGGGTTAGGTCTCTCCTCTCCTCCGTTGGGGTTAGGTCTCTCCTCTCCTCCGTTGGGGTTATGTCTCTCCACTCCTCCGTTAGGGTTAGGTCTCTCCTCTCCTCCGTTAGGGTTAGGTCTCTCCTCTCCTCCGTTAGGGTTAGGTCGCTCCTCTCCTCCGTTAGGGTTAGGTCGCTCCTCTCCCTCCGTTAGGGTTAGGTCGCTCCTCTCCTCCGTTAGGGTTAGGTCTCTATCCTCCGTTAGGGTTAGGTCTCTCCTTCGTTAGGGTTAGGTCGCTCCTCCGTTAGGGTTAGGTCGCTCCTCCGTTAGGGTTAGGTCGCTCCTCCGTTAGGGTTAGGTCGCTCCTCCGTTAGGGTTAGGTCGCTCCTCCGTTAGGGTTAGGTCGCTGCTCCTCTCCTCCGTTAGGGTTAGGTCGCTGCTCCTCTCCTCCGTTAGGGTTAGGTCTCTCCTCTCCTCCGTTGTGGTTAGGTCTCTCCTCTCCTCCGTTGTGGTTAGGTCTCTCCTCTCCTCCGTTGTGGTTAGGTCTCTCCTCTCCTCCGTTGTGGTTAGGTCTCTCCTCTCCTCCGTTGGGGTTAGGTCTCTCCTCTCCTCCGTTGGGGTTAGGTCTCTCCTCTCCTCCGTTGGGGTTAGGTCTCTCCTCTCCTCCGTTGGGGTTAGGTCTCTCCTCTCCTCCGTTGGTGTTAGGTCTCTCCTCTCCTCCGTTGGGGTTAGGTCTCTCCTCTCCTCTGTTGGGGTTAGGTCTCTCCTCTCCTCTGTTGGGGTTAGGTCTCTCCTCTCCTCCGTTGGGGTTAGGTTGCTCCTCTCCTCCGCTGGGGTTAGGTCGCTCCTCTCCTCCGTTGGGGTTAGGTCGCTCCTCTCCTCCGTTAGGGTTAGATCGCTCCCTTAGGGTTAGGTCTCTCCTCTCCTCCGTTGGGGTTAGGTCGCTCCTCTCCTCCGTTAGGGTTAGATCGCTCCGTTAGGGTTAGGTCGCTCCTCTCCTCCGTTAGGGTTAGGTCGCTCCTCTCCTCCGTTATGGTTAGGTTAGGTCTCTCCTCCGTTAGGGTTAGGTTATGTCGCTCCTCCGTTAGGGTTAGGTCTCTCCTCTCCTCCGTTAGGGTTAGGTCTCTCCTATCATCCGTTAGGGTTAGGTCTCTCCTATCATCCGTTAGGGTTAGGTCGATCCTCCGTTAGGGTTAGGTCGCTCCTCCGTTAGGGTTAGGTCGCTCCTCTCCTCTGTTAGGGTTATGTCTCTCCTCTCTTCCGTTAGGGTTATGTCTCTCCTCTCCTCCGTTAGGGTTATGTCTCTCCTCTCCTCCGTTAGGGTTAGGTCTCTCCTCTCCTCCGTTAGGGTTAGGTCTCTCCTCTCCTCCGTTAGGGTTAGGTCTCTCCTCTCCTCCGTTAGGGTTAGGTCTCTCCTCTCCTCCGTTAGGGTTAGTTCTCTCCTCTCCTCCGGTAGGGTTAGGTCTCTCCTCCGGTAGGGTTAGGTCTCTCCTCTCCTCCGTTGTGGTTATGTCTCTCCTCTCCTCCGTTGTGGTTAGGTCTCTCCTCTCCTCCGTTGTGGTTAGGTCTCTCCTCTCCTCCGTTGGGGTTAGGTCTCTCCTCTCCTCCGTTGGGGTTAGGTCTCTCCTCTCCTCCGTTGGGGTTAGGTCTCTCCTCTCCTCCGTTGGGGTTAGGTCTCTCCTCTCCTCCTTTGGGGTTAGGTCTCTCCTCTCCTCTGTTGTGGTTAGGTCTCTCCTCTCCTCTCCTCTGTTGGGGTTAGGTCTCTCCTCTCCTCTCCTCTGTTGGGGTTAGGTCTCTCCTCTCCTCCGTTGGGGTTAGGTCGCTCCTCTCCTCCGTTGGGGTTAGGTCGCTCCTCTCCTCCGTTAGGGTTAGGTCTCTCCTCTCCTCCGTTAGGGTTAGGTCGCTCCTCCGTTAGGGTTAGGTCACTCCTCTCCTCTGTTAGGGTTATGTCTCTCCTCTCTTCCGTTAGGGTTATGTCTCTCCTCTCCTCCGTTAGGGTTAGGTCTCTCCTCTCCTCCGTTAGGGTTAGGTCTCTCCTCTCCTCCGTTAGGGTTAGGTCTCTCCTCTCCTCCGTTAGGGTTAGGTCTCTCCTCTCCTCCGTTAGGGTTAGGTCTCTCCTCCGGTAGGGTTAGGTCTCTCCTCCGGTAGGGTTAGGTCTCTCCTCCGGTAGGGTTAGGTCTCTCCTCCGGTAGGGTTAGGTCGCTCCTCCGGTAGGGTTAGGTCGCTCCTCTCCTCTGTTAGGGTTAGGACTCGCCGTTAGGGTTAGGTCAGGTCGCTCCTCCGTTAGGGTTAGGTCTCTCCTCTCCTCCGTTAGGTTAGGTCTCTCCTCCGTTAGGGTTAGGTCTCTCCTCCATTAGGGTTAGGTCTCTCCTCCATTAGGGTTAGGTCTCTCCTCTCCTCTGTTAGGGTTATGTCTCTCCTCTCCTCTGTTAGGGTTATGTCTCTCCTCTCCTCCGTTAGGGTTATGTCTCTCCTCTCCTCCGTTAGGGTTATGTCTCTCCTCTCCTCCGTTAGGGTTAGGTCTCTCCTCTCCTCCGTTAGGGTTATGTCGCTCCTCTCCTCCGTTAGGGTTAGGTCGCTCCTCTCCTCCGTTAGGGTTAGGTCGATCCTCTCCTCCGTTAGGGTTAGATCGCTCCGTTAGGGTTAGGTCTCTCCTCTCCTCCGTTGGGGTTAGGTCGCTCCTCTCCTCCGTTAGGGTTAGGTCTCTCCTCTCCTCCGTTAGGGTTAGGTTAGGTCGCTCCTCCGTTAGGGTTAGGTTAGGTCGCTCCTCCGTTAGGGTTAGGTTAGGTAGCTCCTCTCCTCCGTTAGGGTTAGGTTAGGTCGCTCCTCCGTTAGGGTTAGGTTAGGTAGCTCCTCTCCTCCGTTAGGGTTAGGTCGCTCCTCCGTTAGGGTTAGGTCGCTCCTCCGTTAGGGTTAGGTCGCTCCTCTCTTCCGTTAGGGTTATGTCTCTCCTCTCCTCCGTTAGGGTTAGGTCTCTCCTCTCCTCCGTTAGGGTTAGGTCTCTCCTCTCCTCCGTTAGGGTTAGGTCTCTCCTCTGTTAGGGTTAGGTCTCTCCTCCGTTAGGGTTAGGTCTCTCCTCTCCTCTGTTAGGGTTAGGTCTCTCCTCTCCTCCGTTAGGGTTAGGTCTCTCCTCTCCTCCGTTAGGGTTAGGTCTCTCCTCTGTTAGGGTTAGGTCTCTCCTCCGTTAGGGTTAGGTCTCTCCTCTCCTCTGTTAGGGTTAGGTCTCTCCTCTCTTCCGTTAGGGTTATGTCTCTCCTCTCCTCCGTTAGGGTTATGTCTCTCCTCTCCTCCGTTAGGGTTAGGTCTCTCCTCTCCTCCGTTAGGGTTAGGTCTCTCCTCTCCTCCGTCAGGGTTAGGTCTCTCCTCCGTTAGGCTTAGGTCTCTCCTCTCCTCCGTCAGGCTTAGGTCTCTCCTCCGTTAGGCTTAGGTCTCTCCTCCTCCGTTAGGCTTAGGTCTCTCCTCCTCCGTTAGGCTTAGGTCTCTCCTCCTCCGTTAGGCTTAGGTCTCTCCTCCTCCGTTAGGCTTAGGTCTCTCCTCCTCCGTTAGGCTTAGGTCTCTCCTCCTCCGTTAGGCTTAGGTCTCTCCTCCTCCGTTAGGCTTAGGTCTCTCCTCTCCTCCGTTAGGGTTAGTTCTCTCCTCTCCTCCGGTAGGGTTAGGGCTCTCCTCCGGTAGGGTTAGGGCTCTCCTCCGGTAGGGTTAGGGCTCTCCTCCGGTAGGGTTAGGGCTCTCCTCCGGTAGGGTTAGGGCTCTCCTCCGGTAGGGTTAGGGCTCTCCTCCGTTAGGGTTAGGTCTCTCCTCCGTTAGGGTTAGGTCTCTCCTCCGTTAGGGTTAGGTCTCTCCTCCGGTAGGGTTAGGTCGCTCCTCTCCTCTGTTAGGGTTAGGTCTCGCCGTTAGGGTTAGGTCAGGTCGCTCCTCCGTTAGGGTTAGGTCTCTCCTCTCCTCCGTTAGGGTTAAGTCGCTCCTCTCCTCCGTTAGGGTTAGGTCGCTCCTCCGTTAGGGTTAGGTCTCTCCTCCGTTAGGGTTAGGTCTCTCCTCCGTTAGGGTTAGGTCTCTCCTCCGTTAGGGTTAGGTCTCTCCTCCGTTAGGGTTAGGTCTCTCCTCCGTTGGGGTTAGGTCTCTCCTCTCCTCCGTTGGGGTTAGGTCTCTCCTCTCCTCCGTTGGGGTTAGGTCTCTCCTCTCCTCCGTTGGGGTTAGGTCTCTCCTCTCCTCCGTTGGGGTTAGGTCTCTCCTCTCCTCCGTTGGGGTTAGGTCTTTCCTCTCCTCCGTTGGGGTTAGGTCTCTCCTCTCCTCCGTTGGGGTTAGGTCTCTCCTCTCCTCCGTTGGGGTTAGGTCTCTTCTCTCCTCCGTTGCGGTTAGGTCTCTCCTCTCCTCCGTTGGGGTTAGGTCGCTCCTCTCCTCCGTTGGGGTTAGGTCGCTCCTCTCCTCCGTTGGGGTTAGGTCGCTCCTCTCCTCCGTTGGGGTTAGGTCGCTCCTCTCCTCCGTTGGGTTAGGTCGCTCCTCTCCTCCGTTGGGGTTAGGTCGCTCCTCTCCTCCGTTGGGGTTAGGTCGCTCCTCTCCTCCGTTGGGGTTAGGTCGCTCTGCTCCTCTGTTAGGGTTAGATCGCTCCGTTAGGGTTAGGTCTCTCCTCTCCTCCGTTGGGGTTAGGTCGCTCCTCTCCTCCGTTGGGGTTAGGTCGCTCCTCTCCTCCGTTGGGGTTAGGGTCGCTCCTCTCCTCCGTTAGGGTTAGATCGCTCCGTTAGGGTTAGGTCTCTCCTCTCCTCCGTTAGGGTTATGTCTCTCCTCTCCTCTGTTAGGGTTATGTCTCTCCTCTCTTCCGTTAGGGTTATGTCTCTCCTCTCCTCCGTTAGGGTTATGTCTCTCCTCTCCTCCGTTAGGGTTAGGTCTCTCCTCTCCTCCGTTAGGGTTAGGTCTCTCCTCTCCTCCGTTAGGGTTAGGTCTCTCCTCTCCTCCGTTAGGGTTAGGTCTCTCCTCCGTTAGGGTTATGTCTCTCCTCTCCTCCGTTAGGGTTAGGTCTCTCCTCTCCTCCGTTAGGGTTAGGTCTCTCCTCTCCTCCGTTACGGTTAGGTCTCTCCTCTCCTCCGTTACGGTTAGGTCTCTCCTCTCCTCCGTTACGGTTAGGTCTCTCCTCTCCTCCGTTAGGGTTAGGTCTCTCCTCTCCTCCGGTAGGGTTAGGTCTCTCCTCCGGTAGGGTTAGGTCTCTCCTCCGGTAGGGTTAGGTCTCTCCTCCGGTAGGGTTAGGTCTCTCCTACGGTAGGGTTAGGTCTCTCCTACGGTAGGGTTAGGTCTCTCCTCCGGTAGGGTTAGGTCTCTCCTCCGGTAGGGTTAGGTCTCTCCTACGGTAGGGTTAGGTCTCTCCTCCGGTAGGGTTAGGTCTCTCCTCTCCTCCGTTACGGTTAGGTCTCTCCTCTCCTCCGTTAGGGTTAGGTCTCTCCTCCTCCGTTAGGGTTAGGTCTCTCCTCCTCCGTTAGGGTTAGGTCTCTCCTCTCCTCCGTTAGGGTTAAGTCGCTCCTCTCCTCCGTTAGGGTTAGGCCGCTCCTCCGTTAGGGTTAGGTCTCTCCTCCGTTAGGGTTAGGTCTCTCCTCCGTTAGGGTTAGGTCTCTCCTCCATTAGGGTTAGGTCTCTCCTCCGTTAGGGTTAGGTCTCTCCTCCGTTAGGGTTAGGTCTCTCCTCCGTTGGGGTTAGGTCTCTCCTCTCCTCCGTTGGGGTTAGGTCTCTCCTCTCCTCCGTTGGGGTTATGTCTCTCCACTCCTCCGTTAGGGTTAGGTCTCTCCTCTCCTCCGTTAGGGTTAGGTCTCTCCTCTCCTCCGTTAGGGTTAGGTCGCTCCTCTCCTCCGTTAGGGTTAGGTCGCTCCTCTCCTCCGTTAGGGTTAGGTCGCTCCTCTCCTCCGTTAGGGTTAGGTCTCTATCCTCCGTTAGGGTTAGGTCTCTCCTTCGTTAGGGTTAGGTCGCTCCTCCGTTAGGGTTAGGTCGCTCCTCCGTTAGGGTTAGGTCGCTCCTCCGTTAGGGTTAGGTCGCTCCTCCGTTAGGGTTAGGTCGCTCCTCCGTTAGGGTTAGGTCGCTGCTCCTCTCCTCCGTTAGGGTTAGGTCGCTGCTCCTCTCCTCCGTTAGGGTTAGGTCTCTCCTCTCCTCCGTTGTGGTTAGGTCTCTCCTCTCCTCCGTTGTGGTTAGGTCTCTCCTCTCCTCCGTTGTGGTTAGGTCTCTCCTCTCCTCCGTTGTGGTTAGGTCTCTCCTCTCCTCCGTTGGGGTTAGGTCTCTCCTCTCCTCCGTTGGGGTTAGGTCTCTCCTCTCCTCCGTTGGGGTTAGGTCTCTCCTCTCCTCCGTTGGGGTTAGGTCTCTCCTCTCCTCCGTTGGTGTTAGGTCTCTCCTCTCCTCCGTTGGGGTTAGGTCTCTCCTCTCCTCTGTTGGGGTTAGGTCTCTCCTCTCCTCTGTTGGGGTTAGGTCTCTCCTCTCCTCCGTTGGGGTTAGGTTGCTCCTCTCCTCCGCTGGGGTTAGGTTCGCTCCTCTCCTCCGTTGGGGTTAGGTCGCTCCTCTCCTCCGTTAGGGTTAGATCGCTCCCTTAGGGTTAGGTCTCTCCTCTCCTCCGTTGGGGTTAGGTCGCTCCTCTCCTCCGTTAGGGTTAGATCGCTCCGTTAGGGTTAGGTCGCTCCTCTCCTCCGTTAGGGTTAGGTCGCTCCTCTCCTCCGTTATGGTTAGGTTAGGTCTCTCCTCCGTTAGGGTTAGGTTATGTCGCTCCTCCGTTAGGGTTAGGTCTCTCCTCTCCTCCGTTAGGGTTAGGTCTCTCCTATCATCCGTTAGGGTTAGGTCTCTCCTATCATCCGTTAGGGTTAGGTCGATCCTCCGTTAGGGTTAGGTCGCTCCTCCGTTAGGGTTAGGTCGCTCCTCTCCTCTGTTAGGGTTATGTCTCTCCTCTCTTCCGTTAGGGTTATGTCTCTCCTCTCCTCCGTTAGGGTTATGTCTCTCCTCTCCTCCGTTAGGGTTAGGTCTCTCCTCTCCTCCGTTAGGGTTAGGTCTCTCCTCTCCTCCGTTAGGGTTAGGTCTCTCCTCTCCTCCGTTAGGGTTAGGTCTCTCCTCTCCTCCGTTAGGGTTAGTTCTCTCCTCTCCTCCGGTAGGGTTAGGTCTCTCCTCCGGTAGGGTTAGGTCTCTCCTCCGGTAGGGTTAGGTCTCTCCTCCGGTAGGGTTAGGTCTCTCCTACGGTAGGGTTAGGTCTCTCCTCCGGTAGGGTTAGGTCGCTCCTCTCCTCTGTTAGGGTTAGGTCTCGCCGTTAGGGTTAGGTCAGGTCGCTCCTCCGTTAGGGTTAGGTCTCTCCTCTCCTCCGTTAGGGTTAAGTCGCTCCTCTCCTCCGTTAGGGTTAGGCCGCTCCTCCGTTAGGGTTAGGTCTCTCCTCTCCTCCGTTGGGGTTAGGTCTCTCCTCTCCTCCGTTGGGGTTATGTCTCTCCACTCCTCCATTAGGGTTATGTCTCTCCTCTCCTCTCCTCCGTTAGGGTTAGGTCTCTCCTCTCCTCTCCTCCGTTAGGGTTAGGTCTCTCCTCTCCTCCGTTAGGCTTAGGTCTCTCCTCTCCTCCGTTAGGATTAGGTCTCTCCTCCCCTCCGTTAGGGTTAGGTCAGGTCGCTCCTCCGTTAGGGTTAGGTCTCTCCTCTCCTCCGTTAGGGTTAGGTCGCTCCTCTCCTCCGTTAGGGTTAGGTCGCTCCTCTCCTCCGTTAGGGTTAGGTCGCTCCTCTCCTCCGTTAGGGTTAGGTCGCTCCTCCGTTAGGGTTAGGTCGCTCCTCCGTTAGGGTTAGGTCGCTCCTCCGTTAGGGTTAGGTCGCTGCTCCCTTAGGGTTAGGTCGCTGCTCCCTTAGGGTTAGGTCGCTGCTCCTCTCCTCCGTTAGGGTTAGGTCGCTGCTCCTCTCCTCCGTTAGGGTTAGGTCGCTGCTCCTCTCCTCCGTTGTGGTTATGTCTCTCCTCTCCTCCGTTGTGGTTAGGTCTCTCCTCTCCTCCGTTGTGGTTAGGTCTCTCCTCTCCTCCGTTGGGGTTAGGTCTCTCCTCTCCTCCGTTGGGGTTAGGTCTCTCCTCTCCTCCGTTGGGGTTAGGTCTCTCCTCTCCTCCGTTGGGGTTAGGTCTCTCCTCTCCTCCTTTGGGGTTAGGTCTCTCCTCTCCTCTGTTGTGGTTAGGTCTCTCCTCTCCTCTCCTCTGTTGGGGTTAGGTCTCTCCTCTCCTCTCCTCTGTTGGGGTTAGGTCTCTCCTCTCCTCCGTTGGGGTTAGGTCGCTCCTCTCCTCCGTTGGGGTTAGGTCGCTCCTCTCCTCCGTTAGGGTTAGGTCTCTCCTCTCCTCCGTTAGGGTTAGGTCGCTCCTCCGTTAGGGTTAGGTCACTCCTCTCCTCTGTTAGGGTTATGTCTCTCCTCTCTTCCGTTAGGGTTATGTCTCTCCTCTCCTCCGTTAGGGTTAGGTCTCTCCTCTCCTCCGTTAGGGTTAGGTCTCTCCTCTCCTCCGTTAGGGTTAGGTCTCTCCTCTCCTCCGTTAGGGTTAGGTCTCTCCTCTCCTCCGTTAGGGTTAGGTCTCTCCTCCGGTAGGGTTAGGTCTCTCCTCCGGTAGGGTTAGGTCTCTCCTCCGGTAGGGTTAGGTCTCTCCTCCGGTAGGGTTAGGTCGCTCCTCCGGTAGGGTTAGGTCGCTCCTCTCCTCTGTTAGGGTTAGGACTCGCCGTTAGGGTTAGGTCAGGTCGCTCCTCCGTTAGGGTTAGGTCTCTCCTCTCCTCCGTTAGGGTTAGGTCTCTCCTCCGTTAGGGTTAGGTCTCTCCTCCATTAGGGTTAGGTCTCTCCTCCATTAGGGTTAGGTCTCTCCTCTCCTCTGTTAGGGTTATGTCTCTCCTCTCCTCTGTTAGGGTTATGTCTCTCCTCTCCTCCGTTAGGGTTATGTCTCTCCTCTCCTCCGTTAGGGTTATGTCTCTCCTCTCCTCCGTTAGGGTTAGGTCTCTCCTCTCCTCCGTTAGGGTTATGTCGCTCCTCTCCTCCGTTAGGGTTAGGTCGCTCCTCTCCTCCGTTAGGGTTAGGTCGATCCTCTCCTCCGTTAGGGTTAGATCGCTCCGTTAGGGTTAGGTCTCTCCTCTCCTCCGTTGGGGTTAGGTCGCTCCTCTCCTCCGTTAGGGTTAGGTCTCTCCTCTCCTCCGTTAGGGTTAGGTTAGGTCGCTCCTCCGTTAGGGTTAGGTTAGGTCGCTCCTCCGTTAGGGTTAGGTTAGGTAGCTCCTCTCCTCCGTTAGGGTTAGGTTAGGTCGCTCCTCCGTTAGGGTTAGGTTAGGTAGCTCCTCTCCTCCGTTAGGGTTAGGTCGCTCCTCCGTTAGGGTTAGGTCGCTCCTCCGTTAGGGTTAGGTCGCTCCTCTCTTCCGTTAGGGTTATGTCTCTCCTCTCCTCCGTTAGGGTTAGGTCTCTCCTCTCCTCCGTTAGGGTTAGGTCTCTCCTCTCCTCCGTTAGGGTTAGGTCTCTCCTCTGTTAGGGTTAGGTCTCTCCTCCGTTAGGGTTAGGTCGCTCCTCTCCTCTGTTAGGGTTATGTCTCTCCTCTCTTCCGTTAGGGTTATGTCTCTCCTCTCCTCCGTTAGGGTTATGTCTCTCCTCTCCTCCGTTAGGGTTAGGTCTCTCCTCTCCTCCGTTAGGGTTAGGTCTCTCCTCTCCTCCGTTAGGGTTAGGTCTCTCCTCTCCTCCGTTAGGGTTAGGTCTCTCCTCTCCTCCGTTAGGGTTAGTTCTCTCCTCTCCTCCGGTAGGGTTAGGTCTCTCCTCCGGTAGGGTTAGGTCTCTCCTCCGGTAGGGTTAGGTCTCTCCTCCGGTAGGGTTAGGTCTCTCCTACGGTAGGGTTAGGTCTCTCCTCCGGTAGGTTAGGTCGCTCCTCTCCTCTGTTAGGGTTAGGTCTCGCCGTTAGGGTTAGGTCAGGTCGCTCCTCCGTTAGGGTTAGGTCTCTCCTCTCCTCCGTTAGGGTTAAGTCGCTCCTCTCCTCCGTTAGGGTTAGGCCGCTCCTCCGTTAGGGTTAGGTCTCTCCTCTCCTCCGTTGGGGTTAGGTCTCTCCTCTCCTCCGTTGGGGTTATGTCTCTCCACTCCTCCATTAGGGTTATGTCTCTCCTCTCCTCTCCTCCGTTAGGGTTAGGTCTCTCCTCTCCTCTCCTCCGTTAGGGTTAGGTCTCTCCTCTCCTCCGTTAGGCTTAGGTCTCTCCTCTCCTCCGTTAGGATTAGGTCTCTCCTCCCCTCCGTTAGGGTTAGGTCAGGTCGCTCCTCCGTTAGGGTTAGGTCTCTCCTCTCCTCCGTTAGGGTTAGGTCGCTCCTCTCCTCCGTTAGGGTTAGGTCGCTCCTCTCCTCCGTTAGGGTTAGGTCGCTCCTCTCCTCCGTTAGGGTTAGGTCGCTCCTCCGTTAGGGTTAGGTCGCTCCTCCGTTAGGGTTAGGTCGCTCCTCCGTTAGGGTTAGGTCGCTGCTCCCTTAGGGTTAGGTCGCTGCTCCCTTAGGGGTTAGGTCGCTGCTCCTCTCCTCCGTTAGGGTTAGGTCGCTGCTCCTCTCCTCCGTTAGGGTTAGGTCGCTGCTCCTCTCCTCCGTTGTGGTTATGTCTCTCCTCTCCTCCGTTGTGGTTAGGTCTCTCCTCTCCTCCGTTGTGGTTAGGTCTCTCCTCTCCTCCGTTGGGGTTAGGTCTCTCCTCTCCTCCGTTGGGGTTAGGTCTCTCCTCTCCTCCGTTGGGGTTAGGTCTCTCCTCTCCTCCGTTGGGGTTAGGTCTCTCCTCTCCTCCTTTGGGGTTAGGTCTCTCCTCTCCTCTGTTGTGGTTAGGTCTCTCCTCTCCTCTCCTCTGTTGGGGTTAGGTCTCTCCTCTCCTCTCCTCTGTTGGGGTTAGGTCTCTCCTCTCCTCCGTTGGGGTTAGGTCGCTCCTCTCCTCCGTTGGGGTTAGGTCGCTCCTCTCCTCCGTTAGGGTTAGGTCTCTCCTCTCCTCCGTTAGGGTTAGGTCGCTCCTCCGTTAGGGTTAGGTCACTCCTCTCCTCTGTTAGGGTTATGTCTCTCCTCTCTTCCGTTAGGGTTATGTCTCTCCTCTCCTCCGTTAGGGTTAGGTCTCTCCTCTCCTCCGTTAGGGTTAGGTCTCTCCTCTCCTCCGTTAGGGTTAGGTCTCTCCTCTCCTCCGTTAGGGTTAGGTCTCTCCTCTCCTCCGTTAGGGTTAGGTCTCTCCTCCGGTAGGGTTAGGTCTCTCCTCCGGTAGGGTTAGGTCTCTCCTCCGGTAGGGTTAGGTCTCTCCTCCGGTAGGGTTAGGTCGCTCCTCCGGTAGGGTTAGGTCGCTCCTCTCCTCTGTTAGGGTTAGGACTCGCCGTTAGGGTTAGGTCAGGTCGCTCCTCCGTTAGGGTTAGGTCTCTCCTCTCCTCCGTTAGGGTTAGGTCTCTCCTCCGTTAGGGTTAGGTCTCTCCTCCATTAGGGTTAGGTCTCTCCTCCATTAGGGTTAGGTCTCTCCTCTCCTCTGTTTAGGGTTATGTCTCTCCTCTCCTCTGTTAGGGTTATGTCTCTCCTCTCCTCCGTTAGGGTTATGTCTCTCCTCTCCTCCGTTAGGGTTATGTCTCTCCTCTCCTCCGTTAGGGTTAGGTCTCTCCTCTCCTCCGTTAGGGTTATGTCGCTCCTCTCCTCCGTTAGGGTTAGGTCGCTCCTCTCCTCCGTTAGGGTTAGGTCGATCCTCTCCTCCGTTAGGGTTAGATCGCTCCGTTAGGGTTAGGTTCTCTCCTCTCCTCCGTTGGGGTTAGGTCGCTCCTCTCCTCCGTTAGGGTTAGGTCTCTCCTCTCCTCCGTTAGGGTTAGGTTAGGTCGCTCCTCCGTTAGGGTTAGGTTAGGTCGCTCCTCCGTTAGGGTTAGGTTAGGTAGCTCCTCTCCTCCGTTAGGGTTAGGTTAGGTCGCTCCTCCGTTAGGGTTAGGTTAGGTAGCTCCTCTCCTCCGTTAGGGTTAGGTCGCTCCTCCGTTAGGGTTAGGTCGCTCCTCCGTTAGGGTTAGGTCGCTCCTCTCTTCCGTTAGGGTTATGTCTCTCCTCTCCTCCGTTAGGGTTAGGTCTCTCCTCTCCTCCGTTAGGGTTAGGTCTCTCCTCTCCTCCGTTAGGGTTAGGTCTCTCCTCTGTTAGGGTTAGGTCTCTCCTCCGTTAGGGTTAGGTCTCTCCTCTCCTCTGTTAGGGTTAGGTCTCTCCTCTCCTCCGTTAGGGTTAGGTCTCTCCTCTCCTCCGTTAGGGTTAGGTCTCTCCTCTGTTAGGGTTAGGTCTCTCCTCCGTTAGGGTTAGGTCTCTCCTCTCCTCTGTTAGGGTTAGGTCTCTCCTCTCTTCCGTTAGGGTTATGTCTCTCCTCTCCTCCGTTAGGGTTATGTCTCTCCTCTCCTCCGTTAGGGTTAGGTCTCTCCTCTCCTCCGTTAGGGTTAGGTCTCTCCTCTCCTCCGTCAGGGTTAGGTCTCTCCTCCGTTAGGCTTAGGTCTCTCCTCTCCTCCGTCAGGCTTAGGTCTCTCCTCCGTTAGGCTTAGGTCTCTCCTCCTCCGTTAGGCTTAGGTCTCTCCTCCTCCGTTAGGCTTAGGTCTCTCCTCCTCCGTTAGGCTTAGGTCTCTCCTCCTCCGTTAGGCTTAGGTCTCTCCTCCTCCGTTAGGCTTAGGTCTCTCCTCCTCCGTTAGGCTTAGGTCTCTCCTCCTCCGTTAGGCTTAGGTCTCTCCTCTCCTCCGTTAGGGTTAGTTCTCTCCTCTCCTCCGGTAGGGTTAGGGCTCTCCTCCGGTAGGGTTAGGGCTCTCCTCCGGTAGGGTTAGGGCTCTCCTCCGGTAGGGTTAGGGCTCTCCTCCGGTAGGGTTAGGGCTCTCCTCCGGTAGGGTTAGGGCTCTCCTCCGTTAGGGTTAGGTCTC
Organism: Oncorhynchus kisutch; assembly: GCF_002021735.2. NCBI lineage: Eukaryota > Metazoa > Chordata > Actinopteri > Salmoniformes > Salmonidae > Oncorhynchus > Oncorhynchus kisutch. The sequence goes on from NW_022262791.1 coordinate 92,011, forward strand.
TCCTCCGTTAGGGTTAGGTCTCTCCTCCGTTAGGGTTAGGTCTCTCCTCCGGTAGGGTTAGGTCGCTCCTCTCCTCTGTTAGGGTTAGGTCTCGCCGTTAGGGTTAGGTCAGGTCGCTCCTCCGTTAGGGTTAGGTCTCTCCTCTCCTCCGTTAGGGTTAAGTCGCTCCTCTCCTCCGTTAGGGTTAGGTCGCTCCTCCGTTAGGGTTAGGTCTCTCCTCCGTTAGGGTTAGGTCTCTCCTCCGTTAGGGTTAGGTCTCTCCTCCGTTAGGGTTAGGTCTCTCCTCCGTTAGGGTTAGGTCTCTCCTCCGTTGGGGTTAGGTCTCTCCTCTCCTCCGTTGGGGTTAGGTCTCTCCTCTCCTCCGTTGGGGTTAGGTCTCTCCTCTCCTCCGTTGGGGTTAGGTCTCTCCTCTCCTCCGTTGGGGTTAGGTCTCTCCTCTCCTCCGTTGGGGTTAGGTCTTTCCTCTCCTCCGTTGGGGTTAGGTCTCTCCTCTCCTCCGTTGGGGTTAGGTCTCTCCTCTCCTCCGTTGGGGTTAGGTCTCTTCTCTCCTCCGTTGCGGTTAGGTCTCTCCTCTCCTCCGTTGGGGTTAGGTCGCTCCTCTCCTCCGTTGGGGTTAGGTCGCTCCTCTCCTCCGTTGGGGTTAGGTCGCTCCTCTCCTCCGTTGGGGTTAGGTCGCTCCTCTCCTCCGTTGGGGTTAGGTCGCTCCTCTCCTCCGTTGGGGTTAGGTCGCTCCTCTCCTCCGTTGGGGTTAGGTCGCTCCTCTCCTCCGTTGGGGTTAGGTCGCTCTGCTCCTCTGTTAGGGTTAGATCGCTCCGTTAGGGTTAGGTCTCTCCTCTCCTCCGTTGGGGTTAGGTCGCTCCTCTCCTCCGTTGGGGTTAGGTCGCTCCTCTCCTCCGTTGGGGTTAGGTCGCTCCTCTCCTCCGTTAGGGTTAGATCGCTCCGTTAGGGTTAGGTCTCTCCTCTCCTCCGTTAGGGTTATGTCTCTCCTCTCCTCTGTTAGGGTTATGTCTCTCCTCTCTTCCATTAGGGTTATGTCTCTCCTCTCCTCCATTAGGGTTATGTCTCTCCTCTCCTCCGTTAGGGTTAGGTCTCTCCTCTCCTCCGTTAGGCTTAGGTCTCTCCTCCGTTAGGCTTAGGTCTCTCCTCCGCTAGGCTTAGGTCTCTCCTCCGCTAGGCTTAGGTCTCTCCTCTCCTCCGTTAGGGTTAGGTCTCTCCTCCGGTAGGGTTAGGTCTCTCCTCTCCTCCGTTAAGGTTAGGTCTCTCCTCTCCTCCGTTAAGGTTAGGTCTCTCCTCTCCTCCGTTAAGGTTAGGTCTCTCCTCTCCTCCGTTAGGGTTAGGTCTCTCCTCTCCTCCGGTAGGGTTAGGTCTCTCCTCCGGTAGGGTTAGGTCTCTCCTCCGGTAGGGTTAGGTCTCTCCTCCGGTAGGGTTAGGTCGCTCCTCTCCTCTGTTAGTGTTAGGTCTCGCCGTTAGGGTTAAGTCAGGTCGCTCCTCCGTTAGGGTTAGGTCTCTCCTCTCCTCCGTTAGGGTTAGGTCTCTCCTCCGTTAGGGTTAGGTCTCTCCTCCGTTAGGGTTTAGGTCTCTCCTCTCCTCCGTTAGGCTTAGGTCTCTCCTCCGTTAGGCTTAGGTCTCTCCTCCTCCGTTAGGGTTATGTCTCTCCTCTCCTCCGTTAGGGTTATGTCTCTCCTCTCCTCCGTTAGGGTTATGTCTCTCCTCTCCTCTGTTAGGCTTAGGTCTCTCCTCCTCCGTTAGGCTTAGGTCTCTCCTCCTCCGTTAGGCTTAGGTCTCTCCTCCTCCGTTAGGCTTAGGTCTCTCCTCCTCCGTTAGGCTTAGGTCTCTCCTCCTCCGTTAGGCTTAGGTCTCTCCTCCTCCGTTAGGCTTAGGTCTCTCCTCCTCCGTTAGGCTTAGGTCTCTCCTCCTCCGTTAGGCTTAGGTCTCTCCTCCTCCGTTAGGCTTAGGTCTCTCCTCCTCCGTTAGGCTTAGGTCTCTCCTCCTCCGTTAGGCTTAGGTCTCTCCTCCTCCGTTAGGCTTAGGGCTCTCCTCCTCCGGTAGGGTTAGGGCTCTCCTCCGGTAGGGTTAGGGCTCTCCTCCGGTAGGGTTAGGGCTCTCCTCCGGTAGGGTTAGGGCTCTCCTCCGGTAGGGTTAGGGCGGTAGGGTTAGGGCTCTCCTCCGGTAGGGTTAGGGCTCTCCTCCGGTAGGGTTAGGGCTCTCCTCCGGTAGGTTTAGGTCTCTCCTCCGTTAGGGTTAGGTCTCTCCTCTGGTAGGGTTAGGTCGCTCCTCTCCTCTGTTAGGGTTAGGTCTCGCCGTTAGGGTTAGGTCAGGGTCGCTCCTCCGTTAGGGTTAGGTCTCTCCTCTCCTCCGTTAGGGTTAAGTCGCTCCTCTCCTCCGTTAGGGTTAGGTCGCTCCTCCGTTAGGGTTAGGTCTCTCCTCCGTTAGGGTTAGGTCTCTCCTCCGTTAGGGTTAGGTCTCTCCTCCGTTAGGGTTAGGTCTCTCCTCCGTTAGGGTTAGGTCTCTCCTCCGTTAGGGTTAGGTCTCTCCTCCGTTAGGGTTAGGTCTCTCCTCCGTTAGGGTTCGGTCTCTCCTCCGTTATGTCTCTCCTCTCCTCCGTTGGGGTTATGTCTCTCCTCTCCTCCGTTGGGGTTATGTCTCTCCTCTCCTCCGTTGGGGTTAGGGCTCTCCTCTCCTCCGTTGGGGTTAGGGCTCTCCTCTCCTCCGTTGGGGTTAGGTCTCTCCTCTCCTCCGTTGGGGTTAGGTCGCTCCTCTCCTCCGTTGGGGTTAGGTCGCTCCTCTCCTCCGTTGGGGTTAGGTCGCTCCTCTCCTCCGTTGGGGTTAGGTCGCTCCTCTCCTCCGTTGGGGTTAGGTCGCTCCTCTCCTCCGTTGGGGTTAGGTCGCTCCTCTCCTCCGTTGGGGTTAGGTCGCTCCTCTCCTCCGTTGGGGTTAGGTCGCTCCTCTCCTCCGTTGGGGTTAGGTCACTCCTCTCCTCCGTTGGGGTTAGGTCACTCCTCTCCTCCGTTGGGGTTAGGTCGCTCCGTTAGGGTTAGGTCTCTCCTCTCCTCCGTTGGGGTTAGGTCGCTCCTCTCCTCCGTTGGGGTTAGATCGCTCCGTTAGGGTTAGGTCGCTCCTCCGTTAGGGTTAGGTCTCTCCTCCGTTAGGGTTAGGTCTCTCCTCCGTTAGGGTTAGGTCTCTCCTCCGTTAGGGTTAGGTTAGGTCGCTCCTCCGTTAGGGTTAGGTTAGGTCGCTCCTCCGTTAGGGTTAGGTCGCTCCTCCGTTAGGGTTAGGTCGCTCCTCCGTTAGGGTTAGGTCGCTCCTCCGTTAGGGTTAGGTCGCTCCTCCGTTAGGGTTAGGTCGCTCCTCCGTTAGGGTTAGGTCGCTCCTCCGTTAGGGTTAGGTCGCTCCTCCGTTAGGGTTAGGTCGCTCCTCCGTTAGGGTTAGGTCGCTCCTCCGTTAGGGTTAGGTCGCTCCTCCGTTAGGGTTAGGTCGCTCCTCCGTTAGGGTTAGGTCGCTCCTCCGTTAGGGTTAGGTCGCTCCTCCGTTAGGGTTAGGTCGCTCCTCCGTTAGGGTTAGGTCGCTCCTCTCCTCCGTTAGGGTTAGGTCGCTCCTCTCCTCCGTTAGGGTTAGGTCGCTCCTCTCCTCCGTTAGGGTTAGGTCGCTCCTCTCCTCCGTTAGGGTTAGGTCGCTCCCTCCGTTAGGGTTAGGTCGCTCCTCCGTTAGGGTTAGGTCTCTCCTCCGTTAGGGTTAGGTCTCTCCTCCGTTAGGGTTAGGTCTCTCCTCCGTTAGGGTTAGGTCTCTCCTCCGTTAGGGTTATGTCTCTCCTCTCCTCCGTTAGGGTTATGTCTCTCCTCTCCTCCGTTAGGGTTATGTCTCTCCTCTCCTCCGTTAGGGTTATGTCTCTCCTCTCCTCCGTTAGGGTTATGTCTCTCCTCTCCTCCGTTAGGGTTAGGTCCTCTCCTCTCCTCCGTTAGGGTTAGGTCGCTCCTCTCCTCCGTTAGGGTTAGGTCGCTCCTCTCCTCCGTTAGGGTTAGGTCGCTCCTCTCCTCCGTTAGGGTTAGTTCGCTCCTCTCCTCCGTTAGGGTTAGGTCGCTCCTCTCCTCCGTTAGGGTTAGGTCGCTCCTCTCCTCCGTTAGGGTTAGGTCGCTCCTCCGTTAGGGTTAGGTCGCTCCTCCGTTAGGGTTAGGTCTCTCCTCTCCTCTGTTAGGGTTATGTATCTCCTCTCCTCCGTTAGGGTTATGTCTCTCCTCTCCTCCGTTAGGGCTATGTCTCTCCTCTCCTCCGTTAGGGTTATGTCTCTCCTCTCCTCCGTTAGGGTTAGGTCTCTCCTCTCCTCCGTTAGGGTTATGTCTCTCCTCTCCTCCGTTAGGGTTATGTCTCTCCTCTCCTCCGTTAGGGTTAGGTTAGGTCGCTCCTCCCCTCCGTTAGGGTTAGGTTAGTTCGCTCCTCCGTCAGGGTTAGGTTGCTCCTCCATCACGGTTAGGTCGCTCCTCTCCTCCGTTAGGGTTAGGTCGCTTCTCCGTTAGGGTTAGGTTGCTCCTCCGTCACAGTTAGGTTGCTCCTCCATCACAGTTAGGTCGCTCCTCCGTTAGGGTTGGGTCGCTCCTTCCGTCACGGTTAGGTCGCTCCTCTCCTCCGTTAGGGTTAGGTCGCTCCTCCGTTAGAGTTAGGTCGCTTCTCCGTTAGGGTTAGGTCGCTCCTCCGTTAGGGTTAGGTCTCTCCTCTCCTCCGTTAGGCTTAGGTCTCTCCTCCGTTAGGGTTAGGTCTCTCCTCCGTTAGGGTTAGGTCGCTCCTCTCCTCCGTTAGGGTTATGTCTCTCCTCTCCTCCGTTAGGGTTATGTCTCTCCTCTCCTCCGTTAGGGTTATGTCTCTCCTCTCCTCCGTTAGGGTTAGGTCGCTCCTCCGTTAGGGTTAGGTCGCTCCTCCGTTAGGGTTAGGTCGCTCCTCCGTTAGGGTTAGGTCGCTCCTCCGTTAGGGTTAGGTCGCTCCTCCGTTAGGGTTAGGTCGCTCCTCCGTTAGGGTTAGGTCGCTCCTCCGTTAGGGTTAGGTCGCTCCTCTCCTCCGTTAGGGTTATGTCTCTCCTCTCCTCAGTTAGGGTTATGTCTCTCCTCTCCTCCGTTAGGGTTATGTCTCTCCTCTCCTCAGTTAGGGTTAGGTTAGGTCGCTCCTCCGTCAGGGTTAGGTTGCTCCTCCATCACGGTTAGGTCGCTCCTCTCCTCCGTTAGGGTTAGGTCTCTCCTCCGTTAGGGTTAGGTTAGGTCGCTCTTCTCCGTTGGGGTTAGGTCACTCCTCTCCTCCGTTGGGGTTAGGTCTCTCCTCTCCTCCGTTGGGGTTAGGTCTCTCCTCTCCTCCGTTGGGGTTAGGTCTCTCCTCTCCTCCGTTGGGGTTAGGTCTCTCCTCTCCTCCGTTGGGGTTAGGTCTCTCCTCTCCTCCGTTGGGGTTAGGTCTCTCCTCTCCTCCGTTGGGGTTAGGTCTCTCCTCTCCTCCGTTGGGGTTAGGTCTCTCCTCTCCTCCGTTGGGGTTAGGTCGCTCCTCTCCTCCGTTGGGGTTAGATCGCTCCGTTAGGGTTAGGTCTGTCCTCTCCTCCGTTGGGGTTAGGTCGCTCCTCTCCTCCGTTAGGGTTATGTATCTCCTCTCCTCCGTTAGGGTTATGTCTCTCCTCTCCTCCGTTAGGGCTATGTCTCTCCTCTCCTCCGTTAGGGTTATGTCTCTCCTCTCCTCCGTTAGGGTTAGGTCTCTCCTCTCCTCCGTTAGGGTTATGTCTCTCCTCTCCTCCGTTAGGGTTATGTCTCTCCTCTCCTCCGTTAGGGTTAGGTTAGGTCGCTCCTCCCCTCCGTTAGGGTTAGGTTAGGTCGCTCCTCCGTCAGGGTTAGGTTGCTCCTCCATCACGGTTAGGTCGCTCCTCTCCTCCGTTAGGGTTAGGTCGCTTCTCCGTTAGGGTTAGGTTGCTCCTCCGTCACAGTTAGGTTGCTCCTCCATCACAGTTAGGTCGCTCCTCCGTTAGGGTTGGGTCGCTCCTCCGTCACGGTTAGGTCGCTCCTCTCCTCCGTTAGGGTTAGGTCGCTCCTCCGTTAGAGTTAGGTCGCTTCTCCGTTAGGGTTAGGTCGCTCCTCCGTTAGGGTTAGGTCTCTCCTCTCCTCCGTTAGGCTTAGGTCTCTCCTCCGTTAGGGTTAGGTCTCTCCTCCGTTAGGGTTAGGTCGCTCCTCTCCTCCGTTAGGGTTATGTCTCTCCTCTCCTCCGTTAGGGTTATGTCTCTCCTCTCCTCCGTTAGGGTTATGTCTCTCCTCTCCTCCGTTAGGGTTAGGTCGCTCCTCCGTTAGGGTTAGGTCGCTCCTCCGTTAGGGTTAGGTCGCTCCTCCGTTAGGGTTAGGTCGCTCCTCCGTTAGGGTTAGGTCGCTCCTCCGTTAGGGTTAGGTCGCTCCTCCGTTAGGGTTAGGTCGCTCCTCTCCTCCGTTAGGGTTAGGTCGCTCCTCCGTTAGGGTTAGGTCGCTCCTCCGTTAGGGTTAGGTCGCTCCTCCGTTAGGGTTAGGTCGCTCCTCTCCTCCGTTAGGGTTATGTCTCTCCTCTCCTCAGTTAGGGTTATGTCTCTCCTCTCCTCCGTTAGGGTTATGTCTCTCCTCTCCTCAGTTAGGGTTAGGTTAGGTCGCTCCTCCGTCAGGGTTAGGTTGCTCCTCCATCACGGTTAGGTCGCTCCTCTCCTCCGTTAGGGTTAGGTCTCTCCTCCGTTAGGGTTAGGTTAGGTCGCTCTTCTCCGTTGGGGTTAGGTCACTCCTCTCCTCCGTTGGGGTTAGGTCTCTCCTCTCCTCCGTTGGGGTTAGGTCTCTCCTCTCCTCCGTTGGGGTTAGGTCTCTCCTCTCCTCCGTTGGGGTTAGGTCTCTCCTCTCCTCCGTTGGGGTTAGGTCTCTCCTCTCCTCCGTTGGGGTTAGGTCTCTCCTCTCCTCCGTTGGGGTTAGGTCTCTCCTCTCCTCCGTTGGGGTTAGGTCGCTCCTCTCCTCCGTTGGGGTTAGATCGCTCCGTTAGGGTTAGGTCTGTCCTCTCCTCCGTTGGGGTTAGGTCGCTCCTCTCCTCCGTTAGGGTTAGGTCGCTCCTCTCCTCCGTTAGGGTTAGGTCGCTCCTCTCCTCCGTTAGGGTTAGGTCGCTCCTCTCCTCCGTTGGGGTTAGGTCTCTCCTCTCCTCCGTTGGGGTTAGGTCTCTCCTCTCCTCCGTTGGGGTTAGGTCTCTCCTCTCCTCCGTTGGGGTTAGGTCTCTCCTCTCCTCCGTTGGGGTTAGGTCTCTCCTCTCCTCCGTTGGGGTTAGGTCGCTCCTCTCCTCCGTTGGGGTTAGATCGCTCCGTTAGGGTTAGGTCTGTCCTCTCCTCCGTTGGGGTTAGGTCGCTCCTCTCCTCCGTTAGGGTTAGGTCGCTCCTCTCCTCCGTTAGGGTTAGGTCGCTCCTCTCCTCCGTTAGGGTTAGGTCGCTCCTCTCCTCCGTTAGGGTTAGGTCGCTCCTCTCCTCCGTTAGGGTTAGGTCGCTCCTCTCCTCCGTTAGGGTTAGGTCGCTCCTCTCCTCCGTTAGGGTTAGGTCGCTCCTCTCCTCCGTTAGGGTTAGATCGCTCCGTTAGGGTTAGGTCTCTCCTCTCCTCCGTTGGGGTTAGGTCACTCCTCTCCTCCGTTGGGGTTAGGTCTCTCCTCCGGTAGGGTTAGGTCTCTCCTCCGGTAGGGTTAGGTCTCTCCTCTCCTCCGTTAGGGTTAGGTCTCTCCTCTCCTCCGTTAGGGTTAGGTCTCTCCTCTCCTCCGGTAGGGTTAGGTCTCTCCTCCGGTAGGGTTAGGTCTCTCCTCCGGTAGGGTTAGGTCTCTCCTCCGGTAGGGTTGGGTCTCTCCTCCGGTAGGGTTGGGTCTCTCCTCCGGTAGGGTTGGGTCTCTCCTCCGGTAGGGTTGGGTCTCTCCTCCGGTAGGGTTGGGTCTCTCCTCCGGTAGGGTTGGGTCTCTCCTCCGGTAGGGTTGGGTCTCTCCTCCGGTAGGGTTGGGTCTCTCCTCCGGTAGGGTTGGGTCTCTCCTCCGGTAGGGTTGGGTCTCTCCTCCGGTAGGGTTAGGTCTCTCCTCCGGTAGGGTTAGGTCTCTCCTCCGGTAGGGTTAGGTCTCTCCTCCGGTAGGGTTAGGTCTCTCCTCCGGTAGGGTTAGGGTCTCTCCTCCGGTAGGGTTAGGTCTCTCCTCCGGTAGGGTTAGGTCTCTCCTCCGGTAGGGTTAGGTCTCTCCTCCGGTAGGGTTAGGTCTCTCCTCCGGTAGGGTTAGGTCTCTCCTCCGGTAGGGTTAGGTCTCTCCTCCGGTAGGGTTAAGTCTCTCCTCCGGTAGGGTTAGGTCTCTCCTCCGGTAGGGTTAAGTCTCTCCTCCGGTAGGGTTAGGTCTCTCCTCCGGTAGGGTTAAGTCTCTCCTCCGGTAGGGTTAAGTCTCTCCTCCGGTAGGGTTAAGTCTCTCCTCCGGTAGGGTTACTCCGGTAGGGTAGTCTCTCCTCCGGTAGGGTTAAGTCTCTCCTCCGGTAGGGTTAAGTCTCTCCTCCGGTAGGGTTAGGTCTCTCCTCCGGTAGGGTTAAGTCTCTCCTCCGGTAGGGTTAGGTCTCTCCTCCGGTAGGGTTAAGTCTCTCCTCCGTAGGGTTAGGTCTCTCCTCCGGTAGGGTTAAGTCTCTCCTCCGGTAGGGTTGGGTCTCTCCTCCGGTAGGGTTAAGTCTCTCCTCCGGTAGGGTTAGGTCTCTCCTCCGGTAGGGTTAAGTCTCTCCTCCGGTAGGGTTAGGTCTCTCCTCCGGTAGGGTTAAGTCTCTCCTCCGGTAGGGTTAAGTCTCTCCTCCGGTAGGGTTAGGTCTCTCCTCCGGTAGGGTTAAGTCTCTCCTCCGGTAGGGTTAAGTCTCTCCTCCGGTAGGGTTAGGTCTCTCCTCCGGTAGGGTTAAGTCTCTCCTCCGGTAGGGTTAGGTCTCTCCTCCGGTAGGGTTAAGTCTCTCCTCCGGTAGGGTTAGGTCTCTCCTCCGGTAGGGTTAAGTCTCTCCTCCGGTAGGGTTGGGTCTCTCCTCCGGTAGGGTTAAGTCTCTCCTCCGGTAGGGTTAGGTCTCTCCTCCGGTAGGGTTAAGTCTCTCCTCCGGTAGGGTTAAGTCTCTCCTCCGGTAGGGTTTATTTTTGTATTTTTATTTATTTTTTATTTCACCTTTATTTAACCAGGTAGGCTAGTTGAGAACACCTTTATTTAACCAGGTAGGCTAGTTGAGAACACCTTTATTTAACCAGGTAGGCTAGTTGAGAACACCTTTATTTAACCAGGTAGGCTAGTTGAGAACACCTTTATTTAACCAGGTAGGCTAGTTGAGAACACCTTTATTTAACCAGGTAGGCTAGTAGAGAACACCTTTATTTAACCAGGTAGGCTAGTTGAGAACACCTTTATTTAACCAGGTAGGCTAGTTGAGAACACCTTTATTTAACCAGGTAGGCTAGTTGAGAACACCTTTATTTAACCAGGTAGGCTAGTTGAGAACACCTTTATTTAACCAGGTAGGCTAGTTGAGAACACCTTTATTTAACCAGGTAGGCTAGTTGAGAACACCTTTATTTAACCAGGTAGGCTAGTTGAGAACACCTTTATTTAACCAGGTAGGCTAGTTGAGAACACCTTTATTTAACCAGGTAGGCTAGTTGAGAACACCTTTATTTAACCAGGTAGGCTAGTTGAGAACACCTTTATTTAACCAGGTAGGCTAGTTGAGAACAAGTTCTCATTTGCAACTGCGACCTGGCCAAGATAAAGCATAGCAGTGTGAGCAGACAACAAAGAGTTACACATGGAGTAAACAATTAACAAGTCAATAACACAGTAGAAACCAAAGGGGGAGTCTCTATACAATGTGTGCAAAAGGCATGAGGAGGTAGGCAAATAATTACAATTTTGCAGATTAACACTGGAGTGATGAATGATCAGATGGTAATGTACAGGTAGAGATATTGGTGTGCAAAAGAGCAGAAAAGTAAATAAATAAAAACAGTATGGGGATGAGGTAGGTGAAAAAGGGTGGGCTATTTACCAATAGACTATGTACAGCTGCAGCGATCGGTTAGCTGCTCAGATAGCTGATGTTTGAAGTTGGTGAGGGAGATAAGTCTCCAACTTCAGCGATTTTTGCAATTCGTTCCAGTCACAGGCAGCAGAGTACTGGAACGAAAGGCGGCCAAATGAGGTGTTGGCTTTAGGGATGATCAGTGAGATACACCTGCTGGAGCGCGTGCTACGGATGGGTGTTGCCATCGTGACCAGTGAGCTGAGATAAGGCGGAGCTTTACCTAGCATGGACTTGTAGATGACCTGGAGCCAGTGGGTCTGGCGACGAATATGTAGCGAGGGCCAGCCGACTAGAGCATACAAGTCGCAGTGGTGGGTGGTATAAGGTGCTTTAGTGACGAAACGGATGGCACTGTGATAGACTGCATCCAGTTTGCTGAGTAGAGTGTTGGAAGCCATTTTGTAGATGACATCGCCGAAGTCGAGGATCGGTATGATAGTCAGTTTTACTAGGGTAAGCTTGGCGGCGTGAGTGAAGGAGGCTTTGTTGCGGAATAGAAAGCCGACTCTTGATTTGATTTTCGATTGGAGATGTTTGATATGAGTCTGGAAGGAGAGTTTGCAGTCTAGCCAGACACCTAGGTACTTATAGACGTCCACATATTCTAGGTCGGAACCATCCAGGGTGGTGATGCTAGTCGGGCATGCGGGTGCAGGCAGCGACCGGTTGAAAAGCATGCATTTGGTTTTACTAGCGTTTAAGAGCAGTTGGAGGCCACGGAAGGAGTGTTGTATGGCATTGAAGCTTGTTTGGAGGTTAGATAGCACAGTGTCCAAAGACGGGCCGAAGGTATATAGAATGGTGTCGTCTGCGTAGAGGTGGATCAGGGAATCGCCCGCAGCAAGAGCAACATCATTGATATACACAGAGAAAAGAGTCGGCCCGAGAATTGAACCCTGTGGCACCCCCATAGAGACTGCCAGAGGACCAGACAGCATGCCCTCCGATTTGACGCACTGAACTCTGTCTGCAAAGTAATTGGTGAACCAGGCAAGGCAGTCATCCGAAAAACCGAGGCTCCTGAGTCTGCCGATAAGAATATGGTGATTGACAGAGTCGAAAGCCTTGGCAAGGTCGATGAAGACGGATGCACAGTACTGTCTTTTATCGATGGCGGTTATGATATCGTTGAGTACCTTGAGTGTGGCTGAGGTGCACCCATGACCGGCTCGGAAACCAGATTGCACAGCGGAGAAGGTGCGGTGGGATTCGAGATGGTCAGTGACCTGTTTGTTGACTTGGCTTTCGAAGACCTTAGATAGGCAGGGCAGGATGGATATAGGTCTGTAACAGTTTGGGTCCAGGGTGTCTCCCCCTTTGAAGAGGGGGATGACTGCGGCAGCTTTCCAATCCTTGGGGATCTCAGACGATATGAAAGAGAGGTTGAACAGGCTGGTAATAGGGGTTGCGACAATGGTGGCAGATAGTTTCAGAAATAGAGGGTCCAGATTGTCAAGCCCAGCTGATTTGTACGGGTCCAGGTTTTGCAGCTCTTTCAGAACATCTGCTATCTGGATTTGGTTAAAGGAGAACCTGGAGAGGCTTGGGCAAGGAGCTGCGGGGGGGGCGGAGCTGTTGGCCGAGGTTGAAGTAAGTAGTCAGGCGGAAGGCATGGCCAGCCGTTGAGAAATGCTTATTGAAGTTTTCGATAATCATGGATTTATCAGTGGTGACCGTGTTACCTAGCCTCAGTGCAGTGGGCAGCTGGGAGGAGGTGCTCTTGTTCTCCATGGACTTCACGGTGTCCCAGAACTTTTTGGAGTTGGAGCTACAGGATGCAAACTTCTGCCTAAAGAAGCTGGCCTTAGCTTTCCTGACTGACTGCGTGTATTGGTTCCGGACTTCCCTGAACAGTTGCATATCACGGGGACTATTCGATGCTATTGCAGTCCGCCACAGGATGTTTTTGTGCTGGTCGAGGGCAGTCAGGTCTGGGGTGAACCAAGGGCTGTATCTGTTCTTAGTTCTGCATTTTTTGAACGGAGCATGCTTATCTAAAATGGTGAGGAAGTTACTTTTAAAGAATGACCAGGCATCCTCAACTGACGGGATGAGGTCAATGTCCTTCCAGGATACCCGGGCCAGGTCGATTAGAAAGGCCTGCTCACAGAAGTGTTTTAGGGAGCGTTTGACAGTGATGAGGGGTGGTCGTTTGACTGCGGCTCCGTAGCGGATACAGGCAATGAGGCAGTGATCGCTGAGATCCTGGTTGAAGACAGCGGAGGTGTATTTGGAGGGCCAGTTGGTCAGGATGACGTCTATGAGGGTGCCCTTGTTTACAGAGTTAGGGTTGTACCTGGTGGGTTCCTTGATGATTTGTGTGAGATTGAGGGCATCTAGCTTAGATTGTAGGACTGGCGAGGTGTTAAGCATATCCCAGTTTAGGTCACCTAACAGAACAAACTCTGAAGCTAGATGGGGGGCGATCAATTCACAAATGGTGTCCAGGGCACAGCTGGGAGCTGAGGGGGGTCGGTAGCAGGCGGCAACCGTGAGAGACTTATTTCTGGAGAGAGTAATTTTCAAAATTAGTAGTTCGAACTGTTTGGGTATGGACCTGGAAAGTATGACATTACTTTGCAGGCTATCTCTGCAGTAAACTGCAACTCCGCCCCCTTTGGCAGTTCTATCTTGACGGAAGATGTTATAGTTGGGTATGGAAATCTCTGAATTTTTGGTGGCCTTCCTGAGCCAGGATTCAGACACAGCAAGGACATCAGGGTTAGCAGAGTGTGCTAAAGCAGTGAGTAAAACAAACTTAGGGAGGAGGCTTCTGATGTTGACATGCATGAAACCAAGGCTTTTTCGATCACAGAAGTCAACAAATGAGGGTGCCTGGGGACATGCAGGGCCTGGGTTTACCTCCACATCACCCGCGGAACAGAGAAGGAGTAGTATGAGGGTGCGGCTAAAGGCTATCAAAACTGGTCGCCTAGAGCGTTGGGGACAGAGAATAAGAGGAGCAGGTTTCTGGGCATGGTAGAATATATTCAGGGCATAATGCGCAGACAGGGGTATGGTGGGGTGCGGGTACAGCGGAGGTAAGCCCAGGCACTGGGTGATGATGAGGGAGGTTGTATCTCTGGACATGCTGGTAGTAATGGGTGAGGTCACCGCATGTGTGGGAGGTGGGACAAAGGAGTTATCAGGGGCGTGAAGAGTGGAACTAGGGGCTCCATTGTGAACTAAAACAATGATAACTAACCTGAACAACAGTATACAAGGCATATTGACATTTGAGAGAGACAACAGCTAATCAGCTAGCACAACAACAGCAGGTAAAATGGCGTAGACTAGGCAACGGGGCCAACAGATAGAACAAACAAGCAGAATGGAGTACCGTGATTAATGGACAGTCCAGCGTGCATCAGCTATGTAGCCAAGAGATCAGTGTCCAGGGGGCAGCGGTGGATGGGGCAGGGAAGCTGGCCTGGCGAGTGTTATCCAGGCCCCCTCCGTTGGGGTTAGGTCTCTCCTCTCCTCCGTTGGGGTTAGGTCTCTCCTCTCCTCCGTTGGGGTTAGGTCGCTCCTCTCCTCCGTTGGGGTTAGGTCGCTCCTCTCCTCCGTTGGGGTTAGGTCGCTCCTCTCCTCCGTTGGGGTTAGGTCTCTCCTCTCCTCCGTTGGGGTTAGGTCGCTCCTCTCCTCCGTTGGGGTTAGGTCGCTCCTCTCCTCCGTTGGGGTTAGGTCGCTCCTCTCCTCCGTTGGGGTTAGGTCGCTCCTCTCCTCCGTTGGGGTTAGGTCGCTCCTCTCCTCCGTTGGGGTTAGGTCGCTCCTCTCCTCCGTTGGGGTTAGGTCGCTCCTCTCCTCCGTTGGGGTTAGGTCGCTCCTCTCCTCCGTTGGGGTTAGGTCGCTCCTCTCCTCCGTTGGGGTTAGGTCGCTCCTCTCCTCCGTTGGGGTTAGGTCGCTCCTCTCCTCCGTTGGGGTTAGGTCGCTCCTCTCCTCCGTTGGGGTTAGGTCGCTCCTCTCCTCCGTTGGGGTTAGGTCGCTCCTCTCCTCCGTTGGGGTTAGGTCGCTCCTCTCCTCCGTTAGGGTTAGGTCGCTCCTCTCCTCCGTTAGGGTTAGGTCGCTCCTCTCCTCCGTTAGGGTTAGGTCGCTCCTCCGTTAGGGTTAGGTCGCTCCTCCGTTAGGGTTAGGTCGCTCCTCCGTTAGGGTTAGGTCGCTCCTCCGTTAGGGTTAGGTCGCTCCTCCGTTAGGGTTAGGTCGCTCCTCCGTTAGGGTTATGTCTCTCCTGTCCTCCGGTATGGTTATGACTCTCCTCTCCTCCGTTAGGGTTATGTCTCTCCTCTCCTCCGTTAGGGTTATGTCTCTCCTCTCCTCCGTTAGGGTTATGTCTCTCCTCTCCTCAGTTAGGGTTAGGTTAGGTCGCTCCTCCGTCAGGGTTAGGTTGCTCCTCCATCACGGTTAGGTCGCTCCTCTCCTCCGTTAGGGTTAGGTCTCTCCTCCGTTAGGGTTAGGTTAGGTCGCTCCTCTCCTCCGTTGGGGTTAGGTCACTCCTCTCCTCCGTTGGGGTTAGGTCTCTCCTCTCCTCCGTTAGGGTTAGGTCTCTCCTCTCCTCCGTTAGGGTTAGGTCTCTCCTCTCCTCCGTTAGGGTTAGGTCTCTCCTCTCCTCCGTTAGGGTTATGCTGGTCTCTCCTCTCCTCCGTTAGGGTTATGCTGGTCTCTCCTCTCCTCAGTTTCATCATCATTACCACAATGCTGGTCTCTCCTCTCCTCTATTTCATCTACTAAACGAAAACAATAACTATGTGCTGGGGTGAACAGTGGCACTGTTTCCCCTTATGCAGCTTTAAAGGCAATGTTCCCAGGTTTGCCAAAAACCCATTCATGGTAAACATTGCATATGTTGGCTCAATCGGAAATTGCCTTGAAAAGCCGCAATGCCTATAACCCGCAATCAGATTGAATAGAGCCCTTAGTGTTGTCGTGCACACCTGCCTAGTTCATTAAAGTGTCTAATCCAACCTGTCATGTGATTTTGCAGCTGCAAGCTGAATGAACATTACGTCAACACATCCGACTTTCTGGACGCCATCAGGACCAACCTAGACAAGGCTCTGGGCAAGTGAAGAGGAGGACAACACCACCACCACAAAACAAACTAACACTACCTTAGATTAGATCTGTGTTGCTGCCATGTTGTGGTGTCTCTCTTTATGTAGTGTTGTGGTGTCTCTCTTTATGTAGTGTTGTGGTGTCTCTCTTTATGTAGTGTTGTGGTGTCTCTCTTTATGTAGTGTTGTGGTGTCTCTCTCTATGTAGTGTTGTGGTGTCTCTCTCTATGTAGTGTTGTGGTGTCTCTATGTTTGTTCTTAATTGACTTGCCTTTAAATATATATATTTTAAATGACCTTAACCCTAGTACAAAACAGACAACTTTGAAATAATAAAAAAATTGCATCCGTACAAGTTTTTGACCTTGTTTATGTAGCGTTAACCTAACTTGTTTTGACCCCAATATTTCAATTAGCTGTGTATCCTGTTTGAAGGGAACACGTTTGATATTTTCCTGACAGTTTGTGCTATGGACTTTTTGTGCCAATCAGATGTGTTACTAATAGTGTGTTTCTCTGCCTTCCCATTGACAGGGGAGACTTGTCAAATCATTTTATTTTCTTGTCTGTGGTCCAATACATTCTGGATTCATATGATTAATAACCTGTTATTCATATAATGAGATCAATACCAGGGATCAATTTAAAACAACCATTTCAATTAAGCGTAGATTACTCTTGAATGATGTATAAAAAAAATCTAAATAATTCTCAAATGCAGTATGTAGGGTTAGGGTTAGGGTTAGGGTTAGGGTTAGGGGTTAGGGTTAGGGTTAGGTAGGGTTAGGGTTAGGGTTAGGGTTAGGGTTTAGGGTTAGGGTTAGGGTTAGGGTTTAGGGTTTAGGGTTAGGGTTAGGGTTAGGGTTAGGGTTAGGGTTAGGGTTAGGGTTAGGGTTAGGGTTAGGGGTTAGGGTTAGGGTTAGGGGTTAGGGGTTAGGGGTTAGGGTTAGGGGTTAGGGTTAGGGGTTAGGGGTTAGGGGTTAGGGGTTAGGGTTAGGGTTAGGGTTAGGGTTAGGGGTTAGGGTTAGAGGGTTAGGGTTAGGGTTAGGGGTTAGGGTTAGAGGGTTAGGGTTAGGGTTTAGGGTTAGTATGTACAGTCATCAGTTTCCATGTAAAGACTTTTACACTGTAGGCTACCGACACCGACGTCTCCACGCTGTGCCCACGTCTCCACGCTGTGCCGACGTCTCCACGCTGTGCCCACGTCTCCACGCTGTGCCCACGTCTCCACGCTGTGCCCACGTCTCCACGCTGTGCCCACGTCTCCACGCTGTGCCCACGTCTCCACGCTGTGCCCACGTCTCCACGCTGTGCCCACGTCTCCACGCTGTGCCCACGTCTCCACGCTGTGCCCACGTCTCCACGCTGTGCCCACGTCTCCACGCTGTGCCGACTACTCAAATCAAAGACTTCTACACTGTAGGCTACCGACACCGACGTCTCCACGCTGTGCCCACGTCTCCACGCTGTGCCCACGTCTCCACGCTGTGCCCACGTCTCCACGCTGTGCCCACGTCTCCACGCTGTGCCGACTACTCAAATCAAAGACTTTTACACTGTAGGCTACCGACACCGACGTCTCCACGCTGTGCCCACGTCTCCACGCTGTGCCCACGTCTCCACGCTGTGCCCACGTCTCCACGCTGTGCCCACGTCTCCACGCTGTGCCGACTACTCAAATCAAAGACTTTTACACTGTAGGCTACCGACACCGACGTCTCCACGCTGTGCCCACGTCTCCACGCTGTGCCCACGTCTCCACGCTGTGCCCACGTCTCCACGCTGTGCCGACTACTCAAATCAAAGACTTCTACACTGTAGGCTACTGACGTCGCTACGCTGTACTGACGTCTCAAATCAAATTGTATGCGCCGAATACAACAGGTGTAGACCTTAGTGAAATGCTTACTTACAAGCCCCTAACCAACAACGCAGTTTAAAAAATATGGATAACAATAAGAAATAACAGGAACCAGTAATTAAAGAGCATCAGTAAAACAACAATAGCGAGACTATATACAGGTGGTACCGGTAAAGAGTCAATGTGCGGGGGCACCGGTTAGTTGAGGTAATATGTTCATGTAGGTAGAGTGACTATGCATAGATAATATCAGAGTACCAGCAATGTGAAAAAGGGGGGGGGGGGGGCAGTGCAAATAGTTTGGGTAGCCATTTGATTAGCTGTTCAGGAGTCTTATGGCTTGGGGGTAGAAGCTTTTAAGAAGCCTCTTGGACCTAGACTTGGCGCTCCGGTACCGCTTGCTGTGCGGTTGCAGAGAGAACAGTCTATGACTGGGGTGGCTGGAGTCTTTGACAATTGTTAGGGCCTTCCTCTGACACTGCCTGATATAGAGGTCCTGGATGGCAGGAAGCTTGGCCCCAGTGATGTACTGGGCCGTATGCACAACCCTCTGAAATGCCTTGCGGTCGGAGGCCGAGCAGTTGCCATACCAGGCAGTGATGCAACCAGTCAGGATGAACTCGATTTTGCAGCTGTAGAACCTTTTGAGGATCGGAGGACCCATGACAAATCTTTTCAGTCTAGATTTTGTCGTGCCCTCTTCACAATTGTCTTGGTGTGCTGTCATGTTAGTTTGTTGGTGATGTGGACACCAAGGAATGTGGACAGCCCCGTCGATGAGAATGGGGGCGTGCTCGGTCCTCCTTCTGCCTTGTCTTGATCACGTTGAGGGAGAGGTTGTTGTCCTACCACCACACGGCCAGGTCTCGGACCTCCTCCCTATAGGCTGTCTCGTTGTTGTCGGATATCAGGCCTACCACTATTGTGTCATCGGCAAACTTAATGATGGTGTTGGAGTCAAGCCTGGCCATGCAGTCATGAGTGAACAGGGAGTACAAGAGGGGACTGAGTACGCACCCATGAGGGGCCCCTGTGTTGAGGATCAGCATGGCAAATGTATTGTTACCTACCCTTACCACCTGGGGGCAGGCCCGTCAGGAAGTCCAGGATCCAGTTGCAGAGGGAGGTGTTTAGTCCCAGGGTCCTTAGCTTATTGATGAGCTTTGAGGGCACAATGGTGTTGAACGCTGAGCTGTAGTCAATGAATAGCATTCTCACATAGGTGTTCCTTTTGTCCAGGTGGGAAAGGGCAGTGTGGAGTGCAATAGAGATTGCGTCATCTGTGGATCTGTTGGCGGTATTCAAATTGGAGTGGCTCGAGGGTTTCTGGGATAATGGTGTTGAAGTGATAATGGTGTTGCCTTTAAAAGCACTTCATGGCTACAGACGTGAGTGCTACGGGTCGGTAGTCATTTAGGCAGATTACCTTAGTGTTCTTGGGCACAGGGACTATGGTGGTCTGCTTAAAACATGTTGGTATTACAGACTCGGACAGGGAGAGGTTGAAAATGACAGTGAAGACACTTGCCGGTCAGCGCATGCTCGCAGTACACGTCTTGACAATCCATCTGGCCCTGCGGCCTTGTGAAAGTTGACCTGTTTAAAAATTTTACTCACATCAGCTACGGAGAGCGTGATCACACAGTCGTCTGGAACAGCTGGTGCACTCATGCATGTTATTTTTTTCCCACCTTTATTTAACCAGGTAGGCTAGTTGAGAACAAGTTCTCATTTACAACTGCGACCTGGCCAAGATAAAGCAAAGCAGTGCGACAAAAACAACAACACAGAGTTGCACATAAACAAATGTACAGTCAATAACACAATAGAAAAATCTATGTACAGTGTGTGCAAATGTAGAAGAGTAGGGAGGTAAGGCAATAAACAATTTAGCATTAATACTGGAGTGATAGATGTGCAGATGATGATGGGCAAGTAGATACTGGGGTGCAAAAGAGCAAGAGGATAAATAACAATATGGGGGTAGTTGGGTGTGCTATTTACAGATTGGCTGTGTACAGGGACAGTGATCGTCAAGCTGCTCTGACAGGTGATGCTTAAAGTTAGAGAGGGAGATGTAAGACTCCAGCTTCAGTGATTTTTGAAATTCG
Organism: Oncorhynchus kisutch; assembly: GCF_002021735.2. Taxonomy (NCBI): domain Eukaryota; kingdom Metazoa; phylum Chordata; class Actinopteri; order Salmoniformes; family Salmonidae; genus Oncorhynchus; species Oncorhynchus kisutch. The sequence goes on from NW_022262791.1 coordinate 111,094, forward strand.
CTCCAGTCACTGGCAGCAGAGAACTGGAAGGAAAGGCGGCCAAAGGAGGAATAGGCTTTGGGGATGACCAGTGAAATATACCTGCTGGAGCGCGTGCTACGGGTGGGTGTGGCTATGGTGACCAGTGAGCTGAGATAAGGTGGAGCTTTACCTAGCATAGACTTATAGATGACCTGGAGCCAGTGGGTTTGGCGACGAATATGTAGTGAGGGCCAGCCAACGAGAGCATACAGGTCGCAGTGGTGGGTGGTGAATGGGGATTTGGTGACCAAACAGATGGCACTGTGATAGACTGCATCCAGTTTGCTGAGTAGAGTTTTGGAGGCTATTTTATAAATGACATCACCGGAGTCAATGATCGGCAGGATAGTCAGTTTTACGAGGGTACGTTCGGCGGCATGAGTTAAGGAGGCTTTGTTGTGAAATAGGAAGCCGATTCTAGATTTAATTTTAGATTGGAGATTCTTAATGTGAGTCTGGAAGGAGAGTTTAGTGCTTCTACACCTGCATTGCTTGCTGTTTGGGGTTTTAGGCTGGGTTTCTGTACAGCACTTTGAGATATCAGCTGATGTACGAAGGGCTATATAAATAAATTTGATTTGAGTTTACAGTCTAACCAGACACCTAGGTATGTGTAGTTGTCCACATATTCTAAGTCAGAACCGTCCGGAGTAGTGATGCTAGTCGGGCGGGAGGGTGCGAGCAGCAATCGGTTGAAGAGCATGCACTTAGTTTTACTTGCATTTAAAAGCAGTTGGAGGCCTTGGAAGGAGTGTTGTATGGCATTGAAGCTCGTTTGGAGGTTTGTTAGCACAGTGTCCAAAGAAGGGCCAGATGTATACAGAATGGTGTCGTCACACCAGCAGCAAGAGCGACATCATTGATATATACAGAGAAAAGAGTCGGCCCAAGAACTGAACCCTGTGGCACCCCCATAGAGACTGCCAGAGGTCCGGACAACAGGCCCTCCGATTTGACACACTGAACTCTATCTGAGAAGTAGTTGGTGAACCAGGCGAGGCAGTCATTTGAGAAACCAAGGCTATTGAGTCTACCGATAAGAATGCGGTGATTGACAGAATCAAATGCCTTGGCCAGGTCGATGAAGACGGCTGCACTGTACTGTCTTTTATCGTTGGTGATAATGATATCGTTTACGACCTTGAGCGTGGCTGAGGTGCACCCTTGACCAGCTCGGAAACCAGATTGCATAGTGGAGAAGGTACGGTGATCTGTTTGTTAACCTGGCTTTCAAATATTTTAGAATGATTTTATTTGTCTCGAAGAGAGCGTAGAAGTAGTTTAGCTCATCTGGTAGGCTCGTGTCACTGGGCAGCTCTTGGCTGTGCTTCCCTTTGTAGTCTGTAATGGTTTGCAAGCCCTGCCACATCCGACAAGCGTCAGAGCCGGTGTAGTACGGTTGGATCTTAGTCCTGTATTTACACTTTGCCTGTTTGATGGTTCGTCAGGGATTTTGGAATTTCTTATAAGCTCCAGGATTAGAGTCCTGCTACTTGAAAGTGGCAGCTATAGCCTTTAGCTCAGTGTGGATGTTGCCTGTAATCCATGGCTTCTGGTTGGGGTATGTATGTATGGTCACTGTCTCTACGCTGTGCTGACGTCTTTACGCTGTAGGACGCTGACGTCTCCACGCTGTAGGACGCTGACATCTCCACGCTGTAGGACGCTGACATCTCCACGCTGTAGGACGCTGACGTCTCCACGCTGTAGGACGCTGACATCTCCACGCTGTAGGACGCTGACATCTCCACGCTGTAGGACGCTGACGTCTCCACGCTGTAGGACGCTGACGTCTCCACGCTGTAGGACGCTGACGTCTCCACGCTGTAGGACGCTGACATCTCCACGCTGTAGGACGCTGACGTCTCCACGCTGTAGGACGCTGACATCTCCACGCTGTAGGACGCTGACAGCAATGAGCATCTCAGGGAGGGATGGCAGCGCTCCTTAACACCTTTGGACACCACACTGTGGTGTTCACACTACACCAAGTTTCATTTGAATATTTATTGGTGGCTATTCAAGTTTTTTATTGAACTATTTATCAAATGGACAGAGGCGGCTGATCTTCCAGCCCAGGGAAGGTAAAGGTGAAATTCCTCTGACGTCCGGGAGTCACTGTACCACTAATGGAGGGCCACAGATTCTTTCACAGGCAAGATTCAGAACACTGTTCCTACTGTGTTGTCTGTACAGCAGGTGGTGACATGGAGGCACAAGTAGATTCCAACTGAAACATGACATCACAGGCTGGGCTAAACAATTCCATGGTTAGGATTAGGGTTAGAAAGACATGATTAGACCACAGAAGCAGTTGGACTCTTTGACTGTATGATATGGGAGCACAATAGGGTTATATACTGTACTAACTTACAAGGTTGAAACATACTGTCCTAGTCATTACAACAAAAAGTTCCGTTTTGAGGAATTACAGAATGCAGACAGATTAAAACAAGACTGAAAAACAGAAACCAAAGAACCTTTATTAAATAGTAATGTGAGGTTTCAGTTAGATTTTCTTCATTCCAAAAAACAACTATACCAGGGTTTTAGTTTTAGTGTGAATCAAGGCTCCCTGCATAGTAGGATGGGGGGGGGCAGGTGTTCCCCAAAACAGAACCAGAGAGAGGGAGAATTAGTTTTAACTCGCCCAGTGCTCCGGGACACTTTAGGACCAATGGAATGGTCTAAAAAAAATGTGCCCGGGCCAGTTATTGACCACTGTGTGATGTTACAGAGTCCTGCTTGTATTGACCACTGTGTGTAGTTAAAAGTCTTGCTTGTACCATCTTAGGTAGCCCGGTCCAGATCTGGTCGTACCATCTCAGGTAGCCCGGTCCAGATCTGGTCATACCGTCTCAGGTAGCCCGGTCCAGATCTGGTCATACCGTCTCAGGTAGCCCGGTCCAGATCTGGTCGTACCGTCTCAGGTAGCCCGGTCCAGATCTGGTCGTACCGTCTCAGGTAGCCCGGTCCAGATCTGGTCGTACCGTCTCAGGTAGCCCGGTCCAGATCTGGTCGTACCGTCTCAGGTAGCCCGGTCCAGATCTGGTCGTACCGTCTCAGGTAGCCCGGTCCAGATCTGGTCATACCGTCTCAGGTAGTCCGGTCCAGATCTGGTCTGAATGTCAAGCTAAACCAAGTGAAACAAGGTGGGGGAAAAAGGTTTGTTTGTAGAGTAAGGAGACAGTACTGTAAGTGGTTACACATCAGCAACATGTTGTAGTATTAGCCAGCAGAAACAGCAGACAGCAGTCACTTTAGAAAGTATAGACCTGACTCCAGATCAGCTCATAGAAGACTGTTCCTGTGCTCCTCCATGCTGCAGAACAGACATGTTGTGAAGATCATTCAAACCTGTTATATGTATCAATGTCTAATAGAAAGTACCACTCGACTCTTTCCAGATTTGGTTGTTTTACAAAGTGGGATTAAAATGGATTTAATTGTCATTTTTTTGTCAACGATCTACACAAAATACTACGCCACAGTGATAGAAAAATTCTAGCATCTGTAAAAAAGAAAGAAAAATAAAACACATATATTGTGATTAGATAAGTATTCAACCCCCTGAGTCATGTTAGAATCACCTTTGGCAACGATTACACCTGTGTCTTTCTGGTTAAGTCTCTAAGAGCTTTTTAATTCTTCAAGCTCTGTCAAGTTGGTTGTTGATCATTGCTAGACTGCCATTTTAAGGTCTTGCCATAGATTTTCAAGTAGTTTTAAGTAAAAACTGTAACTAGGCCACACAGGAACATTCAATGTCATCTTGGTAAGCAACTCAAATGTATACTGAACAAAAATAGATACGTGTTGATCCCATGTTTAATGAGCTGAAATAAAAGATCCCAGAAATGTTTCACACACAAAAAGCTTATTTCACTCAAATGCTGTGCACTAATTTGTTGACATCCATTAGTGAGCATTTATCCTTTGCCAAGATAATCCATCCAACAGACAAGTGTGGCAAATCAAGAAGCTGATTAAACAGCATGACCATTACACAGGTACCCCTTGTGCTGGGGACAATAAAAGGCCACACAAATGTGCAGTTTTGTCACACAGCACAATGCCAAGAAGTCTCAAGTTTTAAGGGAGCGTGCAAGAATGTCCGCCAGAGCTGTTGCCTGATAATTTAATGTTAATTTCTACCATAAGCCGCCTTCGACGTAGTTTTAGAGAATTTGGCAGTACGTCCAACCAGCCTCAGAACCGCAGACCACGTGTAACCACTGTAGCCCAGGACCTCCATAACCAGCTTCTTCACCTGCGGGATTGTCTGAGACCAGCCAGCTGGACAGCTGATGAAACTGTGGGTTTGCACAACCGAAGAATTTCTGCACAAACTGTCAAAAACTGTCTCAGGGAAGCTCATCTGCGTGTTCGGCATCGTAACCATCTTCAGTGGGAAAATGCTCACCTTCAATTGTCACTGGCACGCTGGAGAAGTGTGCTCTTCATGGATTAATCCCAGTTTCAACTGTCCCGGGCAGATGGCAGACAGTGTGTATGGCGTCGAGTGTACGAGAGGTTTGCTGATGAACAGAGTACCCCATGGTGGCGGCGGGGTTATGGTATGGGCAGGCATAAACTATGGATAATGAACACAATTCCATTTTATCAATGGCAATTTGAATGCACAGAGATACCGTGATGAGATCCTGAGGCCCATTGTCGTGCCATTCATCCACCGCCATCACCTCATGTTTCAGTATGATAATGCACGGGCCCATGTCACATGGATCTGAACACAATTCCTGGAAGCTGAAAATGTCCCAGTTCTTCCATGGCCTGCATACTCACCAGACATGTCACTAATTGAGCATGTTTGGGATGCTCTGTATCAACGTGTATGACAGTGTGTTCCAGTTCCTGCCAATATCCAGCAACTGCACACAGCCATTGAAGAGGAGTGGCACAACATTCCACAGGTCACAATTAACAGCCTTATCAACTCTATGCGATGGAGATGTGTTGCGGTGCTTGAGGCAAATGGGGGTCACACCAAATGGGTGGCAGGGTAGCCTAGTGGTTAGAGTGTTGGACTAGTTACCGAAAGGTTGCAAGTTCAAATCGCCGAGCTGACAAGGTACAAATCTGTCGTTCTGCCCCTGAACAGGCAGTTAACCCACTGTTCCTAGGCCGTCATTGAAAATAAGAATTTGTCCTTAACTGACTTGCCTAGTTAAATAAGGGTAAAAAAAAGATACTGACTGGTTTTCTGATCCATGCACATACCTTTTTGTTAAGGTATCTGTGGCCAACAGATGCATATCTGTATTTCAAGTCATGTGAAATCCATAGATTAGGGTCTAATGAATTTATTTCAATTGACTGATTTCCTTATGACCTGTAACTCAGTAGAATCTTTGAAATTGTAGCATGTTGCTTTTATATTTTTGTTCAGTGTATATTTGGCCTTGTATTTTAAGTTTATGTCCTGCTGAAAGGTGAATTAATCTCCCAGTGTCTGTTGGAAAGCAGACTGAACCAGGTCTTCCTCTAGGATTTTGTCTGTGCTTAGCTCCATTCGGTTCTTTTTTATCCTGAAAACCTCCCCAGTCCTTAATGATGAAAAGCACACCCATAACATGATGCAGCCACCACCATGCTTGAAAATATGGAGAGTGGTACTCAGTGATGTGTTGTATTGGATGTGCCCCAAACATAACTTTATGTCCTGAATACAAAGTGTTAATTTCTTTGACATATTTTTTGTAGTATTACTTTAGTGCCTTACAAAAGGATGCATGTTTTAGAATATTTGTATTCTGTAGAGGCGTCCTTCTTTTCACTCTGTCATTCAAGTTAGTATTGTGGAGTAACTACAATGTTGTTGATCCATCCTCAGTTTACTATCACAGCCATTAAACTCGAACTGTTTTAAAGTCACCATTGGCCACATGGTGAAATCCCTGAGCGATTTCCTTCCTCTCCTGCAACTGAGTTAGGAAGGACACCTGCATCTTTGTAGTGACTTGGTATATTGATATGCTATCCAAAGTGTAATTAAAAACTTCACCCTGCTCAAAGAGATAATCAATGTCTGCTTTTTTATTTTACCCATCTACCAATAGGTGCCCTTCTTTGCAAGGCATTGGAAAACCTCTCTGGTCTTTGTGGTTGTATCTGTGTTTGAAATTCACTGCTCGACTGAGGGACCTTACAATTATCTGTATGTGTGGGGTACAGAGATAAGGTAGTCATTCAAGAAACATGCTAAACAGTATTATTGCACACAGACTGAGTCCATGCAACTTGGTAAGCAAATTTTTATTCCTGAACTTATTTAGGCTGGCCATAATAAAGGGGTTGAATACTTACTGACAAGACATTTTAGCTTCTCATAAACAATTCTACAAACATAAATTCACCTAGACATTATGGGGTATTATTGTGTGTAGGCCAGTGACATTGAATCCATTTTAAATCCAGGCTGTAACACAACATGTGTAAAAAGTCCAGGGGTGTGAAGACTTTCTGAAGGCGCTGTATACAGTGTGTCTATTTGGATCTAAGATCAGAGTTATACTGCATCTGGCACGGCCTTCTGTCAAAACATACTGATTGGTGAATGATTCCATGGCAGGTAAGATGTTTCTGTGTAAAACTGATTTCTGAGTGCTGATACAGTTCCATACCACAACTTATCAGAGTTTAGATCTGTCACTATATGTCTGATAGAATATCCCAAGGACTTCTAGACCAATCATGTCTGGTAGAATATCCCGAAGGACTTCTAGACCAATCATATCTGGTAGAATATCCCAAAGACTTCTAGAGCAATCATGTCTGGTAGAATATCCCAAAGACTTCTAGACCAATCATGTCTGGTAGAATATCCCAAAGACTTCTAGACCAATCATGTCTGGTAGATTATCCCAAAGGACTTTAGACCAATCATGTCTGGTAGAATATACCAAAGGACTTCTAGACCCAATCGTCAGTCTCAGAGTCACTTCTATCAGAGACGGGTGGAGCGAATTGGCTGTTGAAGTGCATGTCCTGCCCCTCCATCAGGACAGGTCAGTTCTGGTTCTTAAAGAGTCCATGAACCCCCTCCCTGTGTCTCACTGCCACAGCACGCCCTAACCTAGTCTCGCTCACTGCCACAGCACGCCCTAACCCAGTCTCTCTCACTGCCACAGCACGCCCTAACCCAGTCTCTCTCACTGCCACAGCACGGCAGCCATGTTGTCTGTTCCCCACCCATGGTCTCCTCTCCATTAACAAAAGCTGAAGAACATACACACATCCAGGTACTTTCCACAGGTGCTGGAGTTCTAGGTAAACTCATGGAAAACAGAAAGGAAAACGCCACACTGCTGCTCGTGCTCCCAGATATGTATTTATAACAATGTTTCCACCATTAGGTCCTGGATACCTGATGAAGACCTAAGGGTGGAAACGTTATAAATAAATATCAGCTGGGAGCATGAGCAGCAGTGTGGCATTTTCCTTTCTGTTTTCCCATGGTCTGTAGTTAGTCCACCAATAAACCATGGTCTGTAGTTAGTCCACCAATAAGCCATGGTCTGTAGTTAGTCCACCAATAAGCCATGGTCTGTAGTTAGTCCACCAATAACCCATGGTCTGTAGTTAGTCCACCAATAACCCATGGTCTGTAGTTAGTCCACCAATAACCCACGGTCTCCTCTACATTAACACATGGACTCTTCCTCATTAACCCATAGTCTGCAGTTAGTCCACCATTAACCCATGGTCTCTTCTCCATTAATCCATGGTGTCTAATGGTCTGTAGTCCATTAACACTATTCTCCTGCTGCTCAAGACGTGTTGTAGTTAGCTGTATCCTTCCCAAAGTTGTAATAGTTGTCCATGTCGTCCATGTTGGCCGTGGTGAGCTTGGTGAGGTTCTGGGAGCCTCCATTATCCATGTTGTTGTTTGCCCCTGAGGTCCCAAAGTCAAAGTTGTCCTCCTCATAGTGGCCCTGGCCCTCCATCCCGGGAAGAGCATCTGGGAACACACAGAGAAACAGGGCTGTTAGGGAGAGTACAGTGGTTGAACCAACCCAGAACACAGTGGTAGAACCAACCCCAACCCAGAACACAGTGGTTGAACCCACCCCAGAACACAGTGGTTGAACCCGACCCAGAACACAGTGGTAGAACCAACCCAGAACAGTGGTTGGACCAACCCCAACCCAGAACACAGTGGTTGAACCAACCCCAACCCAGAACACAGTGGTAGAACCAACCCCAACCCAGAACACAGTGGTAGAACCAACCCCAACCCAGAACACAGTGGTTGAACCAACCCCAACCCAGAACACAGTGGTTGAACCAACCCCAAAACACAGTGGTTGAACCAACCCCAACACACAGTGGTAGAACCAACCCCAACCCAGAACAGTTGTAGAACAAACCCTAACCACAACCCAGAACACAGTGATCAAACCAACCCCAAACCATAACAGTGGTAGAACAAACCCCAACCCAGAACACAGTGGTAGAACCAACCCTAACCCCAACCCAGAACAGTGGTTGAACAAACCCAGAACACAGTGGTAGAACCAACCCTAACCCAAACCCAGAGGTTGAACAAACATAGAACACAGTGGTAGGACCAACCCCAACCCAGTGGTAGAACCAACCCCAACCCCAATCCAGAACCCAGTGGTTGAACAAACCCAGAACACAGTGGTAGGACCAACCCTAACCCCAACCCAGAAGTTGAACAAACCCAGAACCCAGTGGTTGAACAAACCCAGAACCCAGTGGTTGAACAAACCCAGAACCCAGTGGTTGAATCAACCCAGAACCCAGTGGTTGAACCAACCCTAACTCAGAACACAGTGGTAGAACAAACCCCAAACCAGAACACAGTGCAAGAACAAACCCTAACCCCAACCCAGAACACAGTGGTAGAACCAACAGGATCACAAACAAAGTTTTAACAAACAGGATATACAACCACCAAGTCAGGCTGCTCATTGACTGTTACTAACACTAAGCCTACAATAAGAAGGCTACAGGAATGGTAGTTAGGTGGCTGAATAAATAAGTGATGGATCGTGAGATGAGAGGAAGGAGAGTAAAGCCCTACCTTGTCCATCAGGGGAGATGTTCATGCTGGGTTAGGGTTAGGGTAAAGGGTTAGGGATAAAGCCCTACCTTGTCCATCAGGGGAGATGTTCATGCTGGATTAGGGTAAAGGGTTAGGGATAAAGCCCTACCTTGTCCATCAGGGGAGATTTTCATGCTGGGTTAGGGTTATGGTAAACGGGTAAAGCCCTACCTTGTCCGTCAGGGGAGATGTCCATGCTGGGTTAGGGTTATGGTAAACGGGTAAAGCCCTACCTTGTCCATCAGGGGAGATGTCCATGCTGGGTTAGGGTAAAGGGTTAGGGATAAAGCCCTACCTTGTCTGTCAGGGGAGGGGTTAGGCGTAAAGGGTTAGGGGTAAAGCGTTAGGGGTAAAGGGTAAAGCGTTAGGGGTAAAGCGTAAAGTGTTAGGGGTAAAGCGTTAGGGGTAAAGGGTAAAGCGTTAGGGGTAAAGCGTTAGGGGTAAAGGGTTAGGGGTAAAGGGTAAAGCGTTAGGGGTAAAGGGTTAGGGGTAAAGCGTTAGGGGTAAAGGGTAAAGGGTTAGGGGTAAAGGGTAAAGCGTTAGGGGTAAAGCGTTAGGGGTAAAGCGTTAGGGGTAAAGCGTTAGGGGTAAAGCGTTAGGGGTAAAGCGTTAGGGGGTTGGTCTCAGGGTAAAGGGTTTGGGTTAAGGTAAATGGTTAGGGTAAAGGGTTAGGTGTCAAGCCCTACCTTGTCCGTCAGGTGAGATGTCCATGCCGTGTTTGACCTTCATGTGTCGGCTGAGGTTCCCCTTCAGGTTAAACTTGGAGGAGCAGTAAGGACACTTGAAGGGTTTGGAGCCGGCGTGGAGGTGCATGTGACCCAACAGATTGTACATTCTGTTGAACGACTTCCCGCACACCTGGAAAAATCAAAGCACGAGTAACATTATATGTTCATAATCGTTATCGTTTGGCTTGACAACATCAGGACATGGCTATTAACTGTAGTCCCTGCTACAAGTCCCTATTTGAGTGAGTAACCAACCCCCAAGACCTAACTGTAGTCCCTGCTACCAGTCCCTATTAACCAACCCCCAAGACCTAACTGTAGTCCCTGCTACCAGTCCCTATTAACCAACCCCCAAGACCTAACCGTAGTCCCTGGCTGCTACCAGTCCCTATTAACCAACCCCCAAGACCTAACCGTAGTCCCTGGCTGCTACCAGTCCCTATTAACCAACCCAAGACCTAACCGTAGTCCCCGGCTGCTACCAGTCCGTATTAACCAACCCCCAAGACCTAACTGTAGTCCCCGGCTGCTACCAGTCCCTATTAACCAACCCCCAAGACCTAACTGTAGTCCCTGCTACCAGTCCCTATTAACCAACCCAAGACCTAACTGTAGTCCCTGCTACCAGTCCCTATTAACCAACCCCCAAGACCTAACCGTAGTCCCTGCTACCAGTCCCTATTAACCAACCCCCAAGACCTAACCGTAGTCCCTGGCTGCTACCAGTCCCTATTAACCAACCCAAGACCTAACTGTAGGCCCTGGCTGCTACCAGTCCCTATTAACCAACCCCCAAGACCTAACTGTAGTCCCTGGCTGCTACCAGTCCCTATTAACCAACCCCCAAGACCTAACTGTAGGCCCTGGCTGCTACCAGTCCCTATTAACCAACCCCCAAGACCTAACTGTAGTCCCCGGCTGCTACCAGTCCCTATTAACCAACCCCCAAGACCTAACTGTAGTCCCCGGCTGCTACCAGTCCCTATTAACCAACCCCCAAGACCTAACTGTAGTCCCCGGCTGCTACCAGTCCCTATTAACCAACCCCCAAGACCTAACCGTAGTCCCCGGCTGCTACCAGTCCCTATTAACCAACCCCCAAGACCTAACTGTAGGCCCTGGCTGCTACCAGTCCCTATTAACCAACCCCCAAGACCTAACTGTAGGCCCTGGCTGCTACCAGTCACTATTAACCAACCCCCAAGACCTAACTGTAGTCCCTGCTACAAGTCCCTATTTGAGGCAGCAACCAACCTGCAACACGAAAGTTGGTTATTTCAGAATTCAAAGAAGTGTCCGAAACCCTCCCCTGTAGACAAACACCAATGTTATGTCCACTGGATGGAATCAGAAATTGAGGATCCTTTAATGCAGATGTTTGTAAAGGTAATCCGTACATCCTTTCCTCACCTTGCATTTGAAGGGTTTGACAGGCAGGCCAAAAACTCCAGGTAATATATCATATAAATATATAATCTCACCAGGTCATATATAAAACGTACATATAGAATCTCACCAGGTCATATATAAAACGTACATATAGAATCTCACCAGGTATTATATCATATAAATATAAACTCACCAGACAATAAAAATACAATAATGTGTGTGTCATTAGTTTTAGCAGACTGTGTTTGTCTATTGTTGTGACTGATTTTATGACCAATTTATGCAGAATTCCAGGTAATTCAAAGGGTTCATATACTTGTTCTTGTCATATATACACCATATAAACTCACCAGGTCATATATACACCATATAAACTCACCAGGTCATCATACGGATCCAAGATGGCGTAGCAGTAAGACGTCTTGTCGTGTCCCTTGTGTATATAGTTTTTTTTCTTTTTTTTCCCCGCATATCTTTTAAAACATTTTGCTAAACCTCAACTTCTAAATGCTCTCCTGCAACCCGCCTCACCCAATGTAGCTATTTTTCCTAAAGTATTTATATTTACTTCGGATCCGGAACCCCTCAAATGAAGCTAGCCAGCTAACTACCAGCTATCAGTCAGCAAAACATTGCTAGCGGTCTTCAGCTAACCGGTCATCAGCTAACCTTTAGCTCGGAAAGCTTTCGCCAGTTCGAACAACGCGACTAACCAGAGCATAACGGACCTATTTTTTTTAAATAATTTTTTATCCCCGGATTCCCACCGGATTCCCACCGCAAACGGAAAATTTTCAGCTGGATCTTCACAACTAGCTATCTAGCTAACCGCAACCCCGGATGATTACTCCTGGCTAGCGTTTCCACCCACTTAGCTTGAAGCTAGCCCGGCCAGAGCTCCTGTGCTACCACCGTAGCATACTCCTGGGCTACAATATCCGGACCCACGACCGGTCTATCGATGTCACCGCATGAAGAGGAATAAACAGACTCACCCCATCGCGACGTCCCCCAAAGGCTAACTCTCTAGCCCTTGCTATCTCCTTGCTTGCTAATTGGGCCTGCTAACTGCTAGCTTGTTTAGCCCCGGCCCGCTAACTGCAACCTTGTTTAGCCCCGGCCTACTAACTGTTAGCTTGTTAGCACAGGCCTGCTAACCGTCTGAATCGCCGCGTCCCAAACACTCACTGGACCCATATTTACTTTTACTTCAATCTCTTTTCGATTTTTAATTTGTTTATACCTTCCGGTAACCTGCCTCACCCAATGTGATACGGAATCGCTATTATTTTTAAAACACACTCAAGAACCTCCAGAAGCTAACCAGCTAACTAGCTACAAGCTATTTAGTCATTGTTAGTTTTTTAAAACCTGGATAACACTCGCCAGTCCAGCTTCCCTGCCCCATCCACCGCTGCCCCCTGGACACTGATCACTTGGCTACATAGCTGATGCATGCTGGACTGTCCATTAATCACGGTACTCCATTCTGCTTGTTTATGTTTTATCTGTCGGCCCCAGCCGCACTCAGGCTCTGTGTGTAGTTAATCCGACCCTCCCTCTGCCTAGTCAACGCCATTTTACCTGCTGTTGTTGTGCTAGCTGATTAGCTGTTGTTGTCTCACCTACTGTTTTAGCTAGCTCTCCCAATTCAACACCTGTGATTACTGTATGCCTCGCTGTATGTCTCTCTCAAATGTCAATATGCCTTGTATATGTTGTTCAGGTTAGTTATCATTGTTTTAGTTTACAATGGAGCCCCTAGTTCCACTCTTCATACCCCTGATACCTCCTTTGTCCCACCTCCCACACATGCGGTGACCTCACTCATTACAACCAGCATGTCCAGAGATACAACCTCTCTCATCATCACCCAGTGCCTGGGCTTACCTCCGCTGTACCCGCACCCCACCATACCCCTGTCTGCGCATTATGCCCTGAATATATTCTACCATGCCCAGAAACCTGCTCCTCTTATTCTCTGTCCCCAACGCTCTAGGCGACCAGTTTTGATAGCCTTTAGCTACTAATTTTGAAAATTACTCTCTCCAGAAATAAGTCTCTCACTGTTGCCGCCTGCTACCGATCCCCCTCAGCTCCCAGCTGTGCCCTGGACACCATTTGTGAATTGATCGCCCCCCATCTAGCTTCAGAGTTTGTTCTGTTAGGTGACCTAAACTGGGATATGCTTAACACCCCGGCAGTCCTACAATCTAAGCTAGATGCCCTCAATCTCACACAAATCATCAAGGAACCCACCAGGTACAACCCTAACTCTGTAAACAAGGGCACCCTCATAGACGTCATCCTGACCAACTGGCCCTCCAAATACACCTCCCCTGTCTTCAACCAGGATCTCAGCGATCACTGCCTCATTGCCTGTATCCGCTACGGAGCCGCAGTCAAACGACCACCCCTCATCACTGTCAAAAGCTCCCTAAAACACTTCTGTGAGCAGGCCTTTCTAATCGACCTGGCCCGGGTATCCTGGAAGGACATTGACCTCATCCCGTCAGTTGAGGATGCCTGGTCATTCTTTAAAAGTAACTTCCTCATCATTTTAGATAAGCATGCTCCGTTCAAAAAATGCAAAACTAAGAACAGATATAGCCCTTGGTTCACTCCAGACCTGACTGCCCTCGACCAGCACAAAAACATCCTGTGGCGGACTGCAATAGCATCAAATAGTCCCCGCGATATGCAACTGTTCAGGGAAGTCAGGAAAGCTAAGGCCAGCTTCTTCAGGCAGAAGTTTGCATCTTGTAGCTCCAACTCCAAAAAGTTCTGGGACACTGTGAAGTCCATGGAGAACAAGAGCACCTCCTCCCAGCTGCCCACTGCACTGAGGCTAGGTAACACGGTCACCACCGATAAATCCATGATTATCGAAAACTTCAATAAGCATTTCTCAACGGCTGGCCATGCCTTCCGCCTGGCTACTCCAACCTCGACCAACAGCTCCGCCCCCCCCCCCGCAGCTACTCGCCCAAGCCTCTCCAGGCTCTCCTTTACCCAAATCCAGACAGCAGATGTTCTGAAAGAGCTGCAAAACCTGGACCCGTACAAATCAGCTGGGCTTGACAATCTGAACCCTCTATTTCTGAAACTATCCGCCGCCATTGTCGCAACCCCTATTACCAGCCTGTTTAACCTCTCTTTCATATCGTCTGAGATCCAAGGATTGGAAAGCTGCCGTAGTTATCCCCCTCTTCAAAGGGGGAGACACCCTGGACCCAAACTGTTACAGACCTATATCCATCCTGCCTATCTAAGGTCTTCGAAAGCCAAGTCAACAAACAGGTCACTGACCATCTCGAATCCCACCGTACCTTCTCCGCTGTGCAATCTGGTTTCCGAGCCGGTCACGGGTGCACCTCAGCCACACTCAAGGTACTAAACGATATCATAACCGCCATCGATAAAAGACAGTACTGTGCAGCCGTCTTCATCGACCTTGCCAAGGCTTTCGACTCTGTCAATCACCATATTCTTATCAGCAGACTCAGTAGCCTCGGTTTTTCGGATGACTGCCTTGCCTGGTTCACCAATTACTTTGCAGACAGAGTTCAGTGTGTCAAATCGGAGGGCATGCTGTCCGGTCCTCTGGCAGTCTCTATGGGGGTGCCACAGGGTTCAAGTCTCGGGCCGACTCTTTTCTCTGTATATATCAATGATGTTGCTCTTGCTGCGGGCGATTCCGTGATCCACCTCTACGCAGACGACACCATTCTATATACTTCCGGCCCGTCCTTGGACACTGTGTTATCTAACCTCCAAACGAGCTTCAATGCCATAAAACACTCCTTCCGTGGTCTCCAACTGCTCTTAAACGCTAGTAAAACCAAATGCATGCTTTTCAACCGTTCGCTGCCTGCACCCGCACGCCTGACCAGCATCACCACCCTGGATGGTTCCGACCTTGAATATGTGGACATCTATAAGTACCTAGGTGTCTGGCTAGACTGTAAACTCTCCTTCCTGACTCATATCAAACATCTCCAATCGAAAATCAAATCAAGAGTCGGCTTTCTATTCCGCAACAAAGCTTCCTTCACTCACGCCGCCAAACTTACCCTAGTAAAACTGACTATCCTACCGATCCTCGACTTCGGCGATGTCATCTACAAAATTGCTTCCAACACTCCTCAGCAAACTGGATGCAGTTTATCACAGTGCCATCTGTTTTGTCACTAAAGCACCTTATACCACCCACCACTGCGACTTGTATGCTCTAGTCGGCTGGCCCTCGCTACATATTCGTCGCCAGACCCACTGGCTCCAGGTCATCTACAAGTCCATGCTAGGTAAAGCTCCGCCTTATCTCAGTTCACTGGTCACGATGGCAACACCCATCCGTAGCACGCGCTCCAGCAGGTGTATCTCACTGATCATCCCTAAAGCCAACACCTCATTTGGCCGCCTTTCGTTCCAGTTCTCTGCTGCCTGTGACTGGAACGAATTGCAAAAATCACTGAAGTTGGAGACTTTTATCTCCCTCACCAACTTCAAACACCTGCTATCTGAGCAGCTAACCGATCGCTGCAGCTGTACATAGTCTATTGGTAAATAGCCCACCCATTTTCACCTACCTCATCCCCATACTGTTTTTATTTATTTACTTTTCTGCTCTTTTGCACACCAATATCTCTACCTGTACATGACCATCTGATCATTTATCACTCCAGTGTTAATCTGCAAAATTGTAATTATTCGTCTACCTCATGCCTTTTGCACACAATGTATATAGACTCCCCTTTTTTTCTACTGTGTAATTGACTTGTTAATTGTTTACTCCATGTGTAACTCTGTGTTGTCTGTTCACACTGCTATGCTTTATCTTGGCCAGGTCGCAGTTGTAAATGAGAACTTGTTCTCAACTAGCCTACCTGGTTAAATTAAGGTGAAATAAAATAAAAAATAAATAAATATATACACCATATAAACTCACCAGGTCATATATACACCATATAAACTCACCAGGTCATATATACACCATATAAACTCACCAGGTCATATATACACCATATAAACTCACCAGGTCATATATACACACCATATAAACTCACCAGGTCATATATACACACCATATAAACTCACCAGGTCATATATACACACCATATAAACTCACCAGGTCATATATACACACCATATAAACTCACCAGGTCATATATACACACCATATAAACTCACCAGGTCATATATACACACCATATAAACTCACCAGGTCATATATACACACCATATAAACTCACCAGGTCATATATACACCCCATATAAACTCACCAGGTCATATATACACCCCATATAAACTCACCAGGTCATATATACACCCCATATAAACTCACCAGGTCATATATACACCATATAAACTCACCAGGTCATATATACACCATATAAAAACTCACCAGGTCATATATACACCATATAAACTCACCAGGTCATATATACACCATATAAACTCACCAGGTCATATATACACCATATAAACTCACCAGGTCATATATAATATATAATCTCACCAGGTCATATATAAACTCACCAGGTCATATATACCATATAAACTCACCAGGTCATATATATATATATCAAATATTTACAAAAATGTGAGGGGTGTACTCACTTCTATGATATACTGTGTGTATATATGTATATATATATACATATACACACAGTATATCATAGAAGTGAGTACACCCCTCACATTTCTGTAAATATTTGAGTATACCTTTTCATGTGACAACACTGAAGAATTGACAATTTGCTACAATGTAAAGTAAATAGTGTACAGCTTGTATAACAGTGTAAAGTAAATAGTGTACAGCTTGTATAACAGTGTAAAGTAAATAGTGTACAGCTTGTATAACAGTGTAAAGTAAATAGTGTACAGCTTGTATAACAGTGTAAAGTAAATAGTGTACAGCTTGTATAACAGTGTAAAGTAAATAGTGTACAGCTTGTATAACAGTGTAAAGTAAATAGTGTACAGCTTGTATAACAGTGTAAAGTAAATAGTGTACAGCTTGTATAACAGTGTAAAGTAAATAGTGTACAGCTTGTATAACAGTGTAAAGTAAATAGTGTACAGCTTGTATAACAGTGTAAAGTAAATAGTGTACAGCTTGTATAACAGTGTAAAGTAAATAGTGTACAGCTTGTATAACAGTGTAAAGTAAATAGTGTACAGCTTGTATAACAGTGTAAAGTAAATAGTGTACAGCTTGTATAACAATGTAAAGTAAATAGTGTACAGCTTGTATAACAGTGTAAAGTAAATAGTGTACAGCTTGTATAACAGTGTAAAGTAAATAGTGTACAGCTTGTATAACAGTGTAAAGTAAATAGTGTACAGCTTGTATAACAGTGTAAAGTAAATAGTGTACAGCTTGTATAACAGTGTAAAGTAAATAGTGTACAGCTTGTATAACAGTGTAAAGTAAATAGTGTACAGCTTGTATAACAGTGTAAAGTAAATAGTGTACAGCTTGTATAACAGTGTAAAGTAAATAGTGTACAGCTTGTATAACAATGTAAAGTAAATAGTGTACAGCTTGTATAACAGTGTAAATTCACTGTCCCCTCAATTAGAAAAAAGTTTTTAAAAAGTTATACAAGCTGTACACACACTGTAGCAAAGTGTAATTTCTTCAGTGTTGTCACATGAAAAGGTATATTCAAATATTTACAAAAATGTGAGGGGTGTACTCACTTCTGTGATATACTGTTTATATATATATATAAACTCACCAGGTCATATATAATGTAATACAGTGCCTTCGGAATTTTGTTATGTTACAGCTTTATTCTAAAATGAATTAAAATTGTTTTCCCCCCTTGATCAAATAACCTCAATACCCCATAATAACAAAGCAAAAACAGGTTTTTAGAAATGTTTGTTCATTTAAATACACATATATATATATATATATATATATAAAAAATATAATAATTACATAAGTATTCAGACCCTTTACTCAGTACTTTGTTGAAACACCTTTGCAGAGATTACAGCCTCGAGTCTTCTTGGTTATGAAGCTATAAGCTTGGCACAATTATATTTGGGGTGTTTCTCCCATTCTCTGCAGATTCTCTCAAGCTGTCAGTTGATGGGGAGCGTTTCTGCACAGCTATTTTCAGGTCTCTCCAGAAATGTTCGATTGGGTTCAAGTCCGGGCTCTGGCTGGGCCAGAGCCCACAGCATGATGCTGCCACCACCACCATGCTTCACCATAGGGATGGTACCAGGTTTCCTACAGACGTGACTCTTGGCATTCAGGCCATCATCTGCACATCTATCACTCCAGTGTTAATGCTAAATTGTAATTATTTCACCTCTGTGGCCTATTGCATTGCTTTATCTTGGCCAGGTCACAGTTGTAAATGAGAACTTGTTCTCAACTGGCCTACCTGGTTAAATAAAGGTGAAATTAAAATAAAATAATCTTAGTTTCATCAAACCAGAGAATCTTGTTTCTCATGGTCTGAGAGTCTTTGCCTTTTGACAAACTCCAAGCGTGCTGTCAGGTGTCTTTGACTGAGGAGTGGCTTCCGTCTGGCCACTACCATAAAGGCCTGATTGGTGGAGTGCTGCATAGATGGTTGTCCTTCTGGAAGGTTCTCCCAACTCCACAGAGGATCTCTAGACCTCTGTCAGAGTGACCATCGGGTTCTTGGTCACCTCCCTAACCAAGGGCCTTCTCCCTTGATGGCTCAGTTTGGCTGGGCGGCCAGCTCTAGGAAGAGATGGTGGTTCCAAATTCTTCCATTTAAGAATAATTGAGGCCACTGTGTTCTTGGGGACCTTCAATGCTGCAGACAACTTTTGGCACCCTTCCCCAGATCTGTGCCTCTCGGAGCTCTACGGACAATTCCTTTGACCTCATGGCTTGGTTTTTGCTCTTATATAGACAGGTGTGTGATTTTCCAAATCATGTCAGATCAATTGAATTTACCACAGGTGGACTCCAATCAAGTTGTAGAAACGTCAAGGATGATCGATGGAAACAGGATGCACTGGAGCTCAATTTGGAGTCTCATAGCAAAGGGTCTGAATATTTATGTCAATAAGGTATTTCTGTTTTTAATTTGTAATAAAATGGGTTTCCATGGCCGAGCAGCCGCACACAAGCCTAAGATCACCATGTGCAATGCCAAGCGTCGGCTGGAGTCGTGTAAAGCTCGCTGCCATTGGACTCTGGAGCAGTGGAAATGGCAGTCAGACGGACAAATTTGGGTTTGGCAGATGCCAGTAGAATGCTACGTGCCTGAATAAATAGTGCCAACTGTTAAGTTTAGTGGAGGAGGAATGTTTGGGGCTGTTCATGGTTCGGGCTAGGCCCCTTAGTTCCAGTGAAGGGAGATCTTAACGCTACGACATTCTAGACGATACGGTTCTTCCAACTGTGTTGCAACAGTTTGGGGAAAGCCCTTTCCTGTTTCAGCATGACAATGCCCCTGTGCACAAAGTGAGGTCTATACAGAAATGGTTTGTCGAGGTCGGTATGACTGGCCTGCACACAACTTGACTGGCCTGCACACAGCCCTGACCTCAACCCCACCGAACACCCATGGAATGAATTGGAACGCCAACTGCGAGCCAGACCTAATTGTCCAATATTAGTGCCCGACCTCACTAATGCTCTTGTGGCTGAATGGAAGCAAGTACCTGCAGCAATGTTCCATCTAGTGGAAAGCCTTCCCAGAAGAGTGGAGGCTGTTATAGCAGCAAAGGGGGGACCAACTCCATATTAATGTCCATAATTTTGGAATGAGATGTTTGACGAGAAGATGTCCACATACTTTTAGTAATGTAGTGTAAAGCCAACATGAAACGTGATACCAGGCCTGTCTGAAAAAGTGAATCCATTCTCCTCTAGCTAATAAAAACCTGTCTCCCTATCTTCTGAATCAAGCTGGTACTCAGTACAGTAGCCTATGCTTCGGAGGGGGGAGGGGCAGGTAGCCTAAACACAGACAGGTAAAGATTTTCACCTGGCAGGCAGTCAGAATACGTTTGAGTGACAGCGTGGGGGCTTTGTACAGGCGTTTTGTTGTAGGACCAGAAACAAATGCCTGGAACATAAAATAAGGTTATTAACCAGTTCCCATGCTTTTAAAATAACAGTTATGTTATGGATCACGTTCCTTCCAGGTTCCCTTGCTGTTATTTTCCGGTTGTGTTCCCTGAACTTGTTCCAACCCTGGATATAAACTCACCTTGCATTTGAAGGGTTTGACGGGCAGGTGGACGATCATGTGCGTTTTGAGCGTCTGTTTCTGGATGAAGCTCTTGAAGCAGATGTGACACTGGAAGGGTCTGACGCTGTTGTGGATCAACATGTGTCTCTTCAGGTTGGCTGACAAGGTGAACTCACGGGAACACACCTCACACTTATGACCCTTCATTCCCTGACCAATAAGAACACAGGAGGACAGTTAGATGAGGACCATTGCAGCCGAATGAATGAACATGAAGTTAGTTCAAATTCTGTAAAGAAGCTGAAGGAAAAGCATGACTATACTGGGATCAGACCTAGCTTGGTCAAATACTTCTAAAGGCTGGGTGGTACTTAACTTGGTTGGTCTGTTATACTGGGATCAGACCTAGCTTGGTCAAATACTTCTAAAGGCTGGGTGGTACTTAACTTGGTTGGTCTGTTATACTGGGATCAGACCTAGCTTGGTCAAATACTTCTAAAGGCTGGGTGGTACTTAACTTGGTTGGTCTGTTATACTGGGATCAGACCTAGCTTGGTCAAATACTTCTAAAGGCTGGGTGGTACTTAACTTGGTTGGTCTGTTATACTGGGATCAGACCTAGCTTGGTCAAATACTTCTAAAGGTACTTAACTTGGTTGGCCTGTTTGGGATTATTCCATTCCATTGCACACTAAATCAAGCACTAGTACTGATATGATTCATATGCATCCGAGCCAGGCCATGAAAGATCATGTATTCTTTGTTCTAGATAGCAGACAGACAGACACAGGCAGCCCAGCGGTTAAGAGCTTTGGCCCAGTAACCGAAAGGTCGCTAGTTCGAATCCCCGAGTTGGCAAGGTTGAAAAGTCTGCCGTTCTGCCCTTGGGCAAGGCAGTTACCCCAAACAACTTCTCCTCTGGCTTCTCCTCGGACGTAGATGTCAATTAAGGCAGCCCCCCGCACCTCTCTGATTCAACCCACCGTGTCTGACCGTCTGGCTCAACCCACCGTGTCTGACCGTCTGGCTCAACCCACCGTGTCTCACTGTCCGTCTCCACCCCCCGTCTGTCTGTCTGTCTCCACCCCCCGTCTGTCCGTCTGTCTCCACCCCCCGTCTGTCCAACTTCAACCCACCTCGTATGTCTGTGCGTCCGTCTCCCCCCCCCCCCCCGTCTGTGCGTCCGTCTCCCCCCCGTCTGTGCGTCCGTCTCCCCCCCGTCTGTGTGTCCGTCTCCCCCCCCGCGTCAGTCCGCCCGTCTCCATCTCTCAGGTTGGTCATCTAATCTATACCAACACCACTGACTACACTTCTCAGGTTGGTCATCTAATCTATACCAACACCACTGACTACATCTCTCAGGTTGGCCATCTAATCAGAACCAAGGACTATATACAGTTCCTGGAAATAACTACTTTTAATAAAGACTAACTAAACTGAACCACTGAGAGCATAGTCAGTCTACCATGGCCTTTGAAACCTTCTGGGTTATGGTTAGAGCTAGGGGTTCCAGTGGTCTCAGATGGTCAGTACCTTGTGATTGAGGGATGCTGGAGGAGGGCTAGGGTTAAAGGTCAGGGGTTAGAGTTAGGGTTAAGGTATATTGTGGGTGAGAAATGCTGGCGGAGGGCTAGGGTTAAAGGTCAGGGGTTAGAGTTATGGTTCAGGTATATTGTGGGTGAGGGATGCTGGCAGAAGGCTAGGGTTGAAGGTCAGGGGTTATAGTTAGGGTTTAGGTATATTGTGGGTGAGGGATGCTGGCGGAGGGCTAGGGTTAAAGGTCAGGATTAGCTACATGGCCAAAGGTATGTGGACACCTGCTCGTCCAACATCTCATTCCAAATCATGGGCATTAATATGGACTTGGCCCCCCCTTTGCTGCTTTAACAGTCTCCACTCTTCTGGGAAGGCTTTCCACTAGATGTTGGAACATTGCTGCAGGGACTTTCTTCCATTCAGCCACAAGAGCATTAGTGAGGTCGGGACACAGTCGGCGTTCTAATTAATCCCAAAGGTGTTCAATGGGATTGAGGTCAGGGCTGTGTGCAGGCCAGTCAAGTTCTTCCATACCGATCTCGGCAAACCATTTCTGTATGGACCTCACTTTGTGCATGGGGACATTGTCATGCTGAAACAGGAAAGGGCCTTCCCCCAAACTGTTGCTGCAAAGTTGGAAGCACAGAATAGCCTAGAATGCATGCTGTAGCGTTAAGATCTCCCTTCACTGGAACTAAGGGGCTTAGCCCAGACCATGAAAAACAGCCCCAGGTCATTATTCCTCATCCACCAAACATTACAGTTGGCACTATTCATTTGGGCAGGTAGAGTTACCTGGCATCCACCAAACCCAGATTTGACTGACTGCCAGATGGTGAAGCGTGATTCATCACTCCAGAGAACGCGTTTCTACTGTTCCAGGATGCAATGGCGGCGAGCCTTACACCACTCCAGCCGGCGCTTGGCATTGCGCATGGTGATCTTAGGCTTGTGTGTGGCTGCTCGGCCATGGAAACCCATTTCATGAGGCTTCAGACGAACAGTTCTTGTGCCAACATGTTTTGGTTGGTGAATATATTTATAAAAGGCACCTTAGAGAGATTATCACAGCCATCAAAGCCCACACAAATCACAGCTCTTATTTGAAATGTCTTTAAAAATCCACCATGGGGAAAAATGAATGGCAGTTTGGGACTCTGTATCGAGTGTTGCAACCGAGAACAGACCTTCGCGCTTCAGCACTCGGCGGTCCCGTTCTGTGAGATTGTGTGCCCTACCACTTCGCGGCTGAGCCGTTGTTGCTCCTAGACATTTCCACTTCACAATAACAGCACTTACAGTTGACCGGGGCAGCTCTACAAGGGCAGAAATGTCATGAACTGACATGTTGGAAAGGTGGGATCCTATGACGGTGCCACGTTGAAAGTCACTGAGCTCTTAGGTAAGGAAATTCCATTTCAAATGTGTGTCTATGGAGATTGCATGGCTGTGCGCTCAATTATATACACCTGTCAGCAACTGGTGTGGCTGAAATAGCTGATTCCAATCATTTGAAAGGGTGTACACATACGTTTGGCCATGGTTAGGGGTCAGGGGTCAGAGTTAGGTACCGTGTGTGTGAGGGCGTGCTGGCGGAGGGTTATGGTTAGGGGTCAGAGTTTGGTACCTTGTGTGTGAGGGCGTGTTGGTGGAGGGTTATGGTTAGGGGTCAGAGTTAGGTACCTTGTGTGTGAGGGCGTGCTGGAGGAGGATTATGGGTAGGGGTTAGGGGTCAGAGTTAGGTACCTTGTGTGTGAGGGCGTGCTGGCTGAGGGTTATGGGTTGGGGTCAGAGTTAGGTACCTTGTGTGTGAGGGCGTGCTAGCGGAGGGTTATGGTCAGGGGTCAGAGTTAGGTACCTTGTGTGTGAGGGCGTGCTGGCGGAGGGTTATGGGTAGGGGTCAGAGTTAGGTACCTTGTGTGTGAGGGCGTGTTGGCGTAGGGTTATGGTTAGGGGTCAGAGTTAGGTACCTTGTGTGTGAGGGCGTGCTGGCGGAGGATTATGGGTAGGGGTCAGAGTTAGGCACCCTGTGTGTGAGGGCGTGCTGGCTGAGGGTTATGGGTAGGGGTCAGAGTTAGGTACCTTGTGTGTGAGGGCATGCTGGCGGAGTGTTATGGGTAGGGGTCAGAGTTAGGTACCTTGTGTGTGAGGGCGTGCTAGCGGAGGGTTAAGTTTAGGTACCTTGTGTGTGAGGGCGTGCTAGCGGAGGGTTAAGGTTAGGGGTCAGAGTTAGGGACATTCTGTGTGAGGGCGTGCTGGCTGAGGGTTATGGGTGGGGGTCAGGGGTCAGAGTTAGGTACCTTGTGTGTGAGGGCATGTTGGCGGAGGGTTATGGTTAGGGGTCAGAGCTAGGTACCTTGTGTGTGAGGGCGTGCTGGCTGAGGGTTATGATTAGGGGTCAGAGTTAGGTACCTTGTGTGTGAGGGCGTGCTGGCTGAGGGTTATGGTTAGGGGTCAGAGTTAGGTACCTTGTGTGTGAGGGCGTGCTGGTGGAGGGTTATGGTTAGGGGTCAGAGTTAGGTACCTTGTGTGTGAGAGCGTGCTGGCTGAGGGTTATGGTTAGGGGTCAGAGTTAGGTACCTTGTGTGTGAGGGCGTGCTGGCTGAGGGTTATGATTAGGGGTCAGAGTTAGGTACCTTGTGTGTGAGGGTGTGCTGGCTGAGGGTTATGGTTAGGGTTCAGAGTTAGGTACCTTGTGTGTGAGAGCGTGCTGGCGGAGGGTTATGGGTAGGGGTCAGAGTTAGGTACCTTGTGTGTGAGGGCGTGTTGGCGTAGGGTTATGGGTAGGGGTCAGGGGTCAGAGTTAGGTACCTTGTGTGTGAGGGCGTGCTGGCGGAGGGTTATGGGTAGGGGTCAGAGTTAGGTACCTTGTGTGTGAGGGCGTGCTGGCGGAGGGTTATGGTTAGGGGTCAGAGTTAGGTACCTTGTGTGTGAGGGCGTGCTGGCTGAGGGTTATGGGTAGGGGTCAGGGGTCAGAGATAGGTACCTTGTGTGTGAGGGCGTGCTGGCGGAGGTGGTGTAGCTGGACAAACTCCAGCCCACAGTGGGAACAGGAGTATGGCCGAGGACTCTGGTGTTTCAGTAGATGGTTCTGCAGCTGGCTGCGGTAGGTGAAGGACTTGTTGCACTCTGTACACTGGTAACTAGTTGGTCCCTGGTGGCTGGTCTGGTGGCGCTTCAGATGGGCGTAGGTGGGGAACTCCATGCCACACTGGGAACACACGTGGCAGCGCCCGCGCTCGTGTTTGGTCTCGTGGGCGCGGAGCTCGCTGGGGTAGGCGAAGCCACGGCGACAGAAGCGGCAGCTGTAAGGTTTGACGTCGGTGTGCTGCAGCATGTGTCTCTTCAGGTGGGAGGTCTGGGTGAAGCCCTTCTTACACACGGTGCATTTATGAGGCCTAGTTCCCTGGTGGGTGAGCAGGTGGGTCTGCAGGTGGCTGGGTTGTTTAAACAGCTTCCCACAGTGGGGGCAGGCGTGGGGCTTGATGCCCTGGTGACCCAGGATGTGAGTTACCAGGTTGTACTTGGAAGTGTAAGACTTTTCACACATACGGCACTTCCATCTCTTCAGCCCCTCCCCCATGTCCACGCAGTACGACTCATCTATCTGGATGTTGATGTCTAGACGGTCAACCCTCCGGCCGTGGTGACGATGGGTCCCTCCTCTTCCTGCTCCTGCTCCTCCTCTTCCCCTACCCCCTGCTCCAGCTGGTTGCCCCACATCATACCCTGGCTGTTCTCATGGTAGATCTCCCCCCCCTCGTACCCCCCACCTCGCTGGACTGGAAGTAGCTGCTGATAGTCTCCTCCTGTCCTCCTTTCATCAGGCTGTTTCCCTGCTCTCCCTCTTCCTCCTCCTCCCTTGCTCTCTCCTGATGCCCCCTCTGCCCCTGCAGGCCTCGATGCCCCGGCTCCCCTTTATGGCTGTGCCCTGCCTGGGAGTGTGTGTGAGGGTGTGTGTTAGCCTGCTGGCTGGACATGTCTCTGTCACACTCGGCACAGCCTTTTTGGGCGGCGGCACGGAGAGAGGCGGGGTCAACCTGGACCAATCCCCCTCTAGTAGTAGCCAGGTTGTTCAGCATGTGAACACAGGACGTCAGGCCAGTGATAACCCCTTCTCCTTTCACTTGGGATGACCCGTCCACAGGCACTCCAGCATGGCGCTCGGGCCCTACCATCTTCCCCTCG
Source organism: Oncorhynchus kisutch (assembly GCF_002021735.2). NCBI lineage: Eukaryota > Metazoa > Chordata > Actinopteri > Salmoniformes > Salmonidae > Oncorhynchus > Oncorhynchus kisutch. The sequence goes on from NW_022262791.1 coordinate 137,242, forward strand.
GGGGATGGTCCGTGCCACCTCCTCTGGCTACAGCTGGGCTGCATGTGTCCGTCTTCAGGCAGGTTTTCTCCCAGGTAATCTCCGTTAGCTCCTATCAGCTGATCAGCGTATTCGTAATCCACCCCCTCTACAGGCAGGGCAGGGGACTCTTTAGGTTCTCCTGTGTAGAAGCCATTAGGAGCGATGGTAGCAACCAAACACCTCATTCTGAGAGATGAGCCCCAGAACAGCAGCCTGGGCTAGAGACAGAACCACCACAGGATCAGTCTGAGTGCCAGAATCAACCTGTCTGGCCATCTCCCTGGGCTCACATCTAACCAGGCGCCTGCTGGCTTCCTCCTGAGACACAAACAGGGAGACAAGGTTAGTAATGCAGTCAACACATCTTTACTATCTATGATGTTGATCAGAGATAGCAGCAGAGTCAGTGAGGAGAGAATTCATCAATAATATCACCCATCAGCCCCTGGTCAAGCATCATTAATAATATCACCCATTGCCCCTGGTCAACCATCATTGATAATATCACCCATCAGCCCCTGGTCAACCATCATCGATAATATCACCCATCAGCCCCTGATCAACCATCATCAATAATATCACCCATCAGCCCCTGATCAACCATCATCAATAATATCACCCATCAGCCCTGATCAACCATCATCAATATCACCCATCAGCCCCTGATCAACCATCATCAATAATATCACCCATCAGCCCCTGGTCAACCATTATCAATAATATCAACCATCATCAATAATATCACCCATCAGCCCCTGGTCACCCATCATCAAATCAAATCAAATCTATTTATATAGCCCTTCGTACATCAGCTGATATCTCAAAGTGCTGTACAGAAACCCAGCCTAAAACCCCAAACAGCAAGCAATGCAGGTGTAGAAGCACCCATCAGCCCCTGATCAACCATCATCAATAATATCACCCATCAGCCCCTGATAACCATCATCAAATATATCAACCCATCAGCCCCTGGTCAACCATCATCATAATATCACCCATCATCAATAATATCGCCCATCAGCCCCTGGTCAACCATCATCAATAATATCACCCATCAGCCCCTGGTCAACCATCATCAATAATATCACCCATCAGCCCGTGGTCAACCATCATCAATAATATCACCCATCAGCCCCTTGGTCCACCATCATCAATAATATCACCTATCAGCCCCTGGTCAACCATAATCAATAATACCAATAACAGCAACTCGAGTGAGGTAGCCTATCGGTTAAGAGCATTGGGCCAGCAACTGAAAGGTTGTTGGTTCGAATCCCAGAGGCAACTAGGTGAAGAATCTGTCGACGTGCCCTTGAGCAATGCACTTCACTCTAATTGCTCCTGTAATTAATTGTGATAAGAGCGTCTGCTAAATGACTAAACTGTAAAATGACAGAGAGGCGGATTAGGAATCTTGATAGAGAGTTAACTATCTAACGTGGTCAACTGAGTTGAACTCGGGATAACAGGTGACATGAGAGGCTCACCTTTTAGTCAGCCAATTTCTATGGCAAAGAAACCTTCAGAACTACCCTGCTCCGGGGCACACTGTCTCAGGGCTGTCATTTATGCTGAATGAAGTGTTGGAGCTGTGTGTTGAGGACCAACCAAATCAAATCCCCATTCACAATCCTTTACTTTAGATAATCTAGATTCTATACCGATCCATAATATAATTGAACATGTAGCTAACTGAATGAATCCACACAGCTGCAAAACAACACAGTAAGAAGACTACAGCTACACTTCATTCTGGTAACATACTGTTGTTCTACATGATAATTGATATGGTGACAGATCTGGTCTGAGAACAGTTAGAGCGAGAGCGGAGCAAGAGCGAGAGAGAGAGAGAGAGGAGAGAGACAGAGAACAGACACAGAGAGAGAGAGAGAC